>NW_010103725.1:0-3302 GCF_000699245.1 Pterocles gutturalis | reverse complement strand
ACACAGCCAGGACAGCTGACCCCAGCTGATGTTACATGGTAGGCATATTCCCTGCCATAAAATGTCACACTCGGCAATAAAAAGGGGGCGGGGGGGGGGTTTCCAAAGTAGCTGTTGGTTGGAGACTGTCTGAGCCTTGGTCTGCTGGCGAGTGATTGCTTTTGCATCACCTTTTTTTGCTTTTTTTTTTTTCTTCTCCTGCATCACTTATTAAATTATCTTTATCTCAGCCCTTGAGGGTTGTGGTTTTGTTTGTTTCTTTTTCTTCCTCACTTTTGCCCTTCCAGTTGTCCCACTGCAATTTTTTTTAATATATAAAAATATGCACATGCATATGCAAATACACATTCACTTTTATGTATATAAATGTATAGTCATATACGTATATATACATGTATACCTCTATGCACATACTTGTGTATATATGTATATACATATTATATGTGTGTGTGTATGTATACATATAATACATCTATTTTAAAAAAAAACCAACCTCAACCCTCATGGGCTGATAAAAAGAAAATTTAATAAGTGACAAGGATGAAAAGATGGGGGGAAAAAATGCAAAAGCAATCACCACCAGCAGACCAATGCTCAGACAGTATTATTCAAAAATGTAATACAGTAATAACAAAATGTATATATATTAAAAAATGGTTTATAGTACACATATTCATACATGTATACAGATATATGTATACATACACGTGTGTGTATGTGTGTAAATATATACATATATAGCCATGTGTATATGTAAATGTAATGGAAAACATTTTTATATATACAAACGTTTGTTATTAATGTATTCCAGTTTTTAGTATATTAGCTGGGCATTGGTCTGCTGGTGGTGAGCGTCTTTTTGCATATATGTATACACATATATGGATAGATATGTATATATGCATGTGTTTATGTAGAATACAAAACTTTTTTAATATATAAGCATTTTGTTATTAATGTATTACTTTTTAGTGTAATTTTTTTTTAATTGTGTATTAAGAATTGTTGAAGTTAAAACAGTAAACCTTATTCACGACAGGGCAGTGTAATTTACTCCTGTTCTGTAAATGCAGGCCACTCCCCTGGAAACTGAAAGCATCAGCACATTGTGGAAGGAATCAACTGCATTTACAACTTGATGCAGTGATGTTAGCGTATACTGACTTCAGCTGTGCATAAGCCTGAACATAGCCTGTGTATGCTTTGCACCATGATTAGTACTTCTTCATATGAGACTGCTGTAGAAATTAATTTTTATTAAATTTTGTCCTTCAGGTGTTCATGGGGAAGGCTCACCTTTTATATACGGTATTCTAATGTGGGATATCATTTTCATGGATGACATACCGATGTTTTCAGAAATTCCTATCAGGTAGTTTTGAAAGGCTTTCTTTAGTTAATTTCTTTACCTATTGCTGTAGACTCTGTAACCATGTTAAAATCTTAATTGGGGTTAGATTAACATTTTATTCTGAGGGCCTTTCCAGACAGATCTTGGTGTTTGCTTGGTTTTATTATTTATTATATTGGGCTTGTTACTAAAGCACTCCTCAGTAACTAATTGCTGTGTAAGTCTCCATTGACGATCAAATAGGATGGGATTCATCTGGCTAATATGTATGCCCTATGTGTGTGGACGCACTGGTCAAAGTTTCCTTTGTATTTAGAAGAATACTGCTATACCATAGCGTTCATCTCATTCAAAGATGAAGCATTCCATTTAAAAAAATATGTTTTTTTTTAAATAGCCTTTAAAGGGAAGTCACATTTTTAAACTCAGGTTTCTTAACACCCCCTCCCCGCCCCCCCTTAAGTTTATGCTTTTGGGATCATCCTTCCTTTTTGTCACAGAAGCAAGCAAACAACACTACACTTGCCCAACAACAACTCCCTGCCACGCCCTGAGATCAATGATTGCAGGTGAACTTGTGGCTTCTAGCTAAATGCTTTACATCCTACAAATTACAACTTGAGGTAGGTGTAATAATTGCAATTAGAAAACTTGGATCACTTAGTGCCATTTGCTAAGAAAAACCCTAAAAAGCCATTTCTAATGCTGTAGAACTAAAAAAGGACAGACAATTGCCGCCTTCTTTCTTCCACCTTAATCCATTTCTTCTAATTGGAACCCTGGCCAAGAGGTAGACCAGCCAGTGCTGCCCTTTACTGGATTTAGTTGCACTCTAAGAAATTATAGGTTTGTATCAGTATGAGATATCTTGGGTAGAAATTTTTTCTTATTTTAGAGGTGAAACATGCAGGTTTTTCTTCTCTTTTCTCCCCCTGCTCGCGCCTCCATCCCCTTTATTTTTCTTTACCAGTATGAAGTAGAAACCCGTGTTACCTAGTCGAGTCAAAAACTGCCTGGGGGTTTTGGAGATGGTTGTCTCCCTAAGTAGTGACCACTACAAATAGCTCTTCTTTTGAATTGGCAGAGAGGGCCATCCTTATATAGTCCCTTAAAGAAAGGATGTAAAAATCTAGAGAATAATTTATTAGGCCAATAGGACTAAATGCAAAACCATGAATACATGAGTGACTCTCTGTCCCACTAATCTGACGTTTAACCTTTTTTTTTTTTTTTAATTTTATGTTGACATGGGCTATGAGTCTGTATACAGTAATGCCTTGAAATAATTTCTTAAGCTACAAGCACTTAGATTATAAGCAAGTATGTTCTTGGTCATATCCTTGGAGAGCTACTCAGTGATGAAAAGAGGCAACTTACCACACAGTAATGGCAGCTCTTTGAGGTAGATGACTACTTGATTCTCGTAAATTGACCAGGTGAATTTAGGGTTGAAAATTGTTTGCAGAAAGAACAGAGATGCTGTTGTCCTTCTTGCTTTGTAATTTTGAGGTGGGACATGAAGGCACTTGCCAGCTCGTGGACAGGTCAGGAAGGGGCCTGCTGTAGCTCCAAAGGCCATGCAAGCACCGGTGAAAACACACCAAAAAAACCCCCCAAAACAACCAAACCTCTTCTGTGGAGTATTTGCTACTCTGGCAAGATGCCGTCATTGTATGAACGTCGTGTGTTAAAAGAAAGTAGTCTCTGTCTGTGCAAACTACCATTTTACCACAGATCTTGCCTTTCTCTATACATTTCCTTTTATTTAATATTATAGGCAGATTACACTACTTAAAAAAAAAAAAACAAAACAAACCAAACCCCTAACTTGTCTGTTTGTATGTTTGTAAGAAGCCCAGCATTTACAGCTCATTTGCAAAGTTCTGTTTTTTTAAACCAGACTTTACTAGTGCCCAGCAGAGCTGTCCTGGGGCTCGGGCGCGAGCCGAGC
>NW_010103724.1:0-1137 GCF_000699245.1 Pterocles gutturalis | reverse complement strand
TCCCCACGCCCTCCCGCTGGCACCACCGCCGTGGAGCGGAAAGTGTCACAGCTGCTGTGCCACCCGGCGAGGGGAGCTCTGGCTCCGGGCACCCCCACTGTCACCGGGCACCCCCGGAGCTGCCAGCGCGGGGTTTTGGGGTCAAAGTCGGTGGTCCAGCTTCTCCTGCCCTGGCCTCTCTGCCGGGTGAAGCAAGGTGGCTGCCGAAACGCTACCGAGGCTTTTAATGTTTGCTTTTGGGAGCCCACGGGCTGTCCCACAGCCCCCCCAGGAGAGGGGAGCGGGTCGTAGTTTCCCCCATGGTGCCATCCTCCCTCTCCCTTCCCTCGCAGGCCGACAAACGGGCACATCACAACGCGCTGGAGCGCAAGCGCAGGGACCACATCAAGGACAGCTTCCACAGCCTGCGGGACTCCGTCCCCTCCCTCCAGGGAAAGGTGAGTTTGTGGAGCGCGGCGGGAGCCCGGCCACCTGCCCACGCTGAGGCTGGACGAGGATTTCCATGGTGGTGACGGAAAAAACATGGCAGCAACGGGAAAACCAAAGCAGGGGGGCTGAGCTGCGGTTCCTTGCCCCTCGGCCCGAGCTGCCCATTTTTTTTTGGGAAGGCAGAGGGGGTGAATCCACCTCATATGGCTGGCGCGGGCTTGTCTGCACCGGCGGTTGCCATCATCCGCGACAGTGGCTTCTTGTTCCCTGATGCTGCTGTGGGGGACGTTTCGGGTCTCAGCCCAAGCCCAGCTCCACCAGCAGGGTCCAGAAATGACCCTTCCTGGTGCCACCGAGGCTCTGCTCCGCCATGGGGGTCCCCTGTTGGGTCTCCGGTGGGGACAAGAGTTGGGTTTTGGTTTGCCTGATGATGTCGGCACAGCAGAGCGACGGCAAAAATCCTTTCTGCTGGGATGGGGTGGCCAAAACCCCCTGGGTTTCTCCCTCTCCCCCTTGGGCTAGGTCTTTATCTCGCCTCGTGTCTTTTCCCACTATTGCAACAGGCATCCCGGGCCCAAATCCTGGACAAAGCCACAGAGTACATCCAGTACATGCGCCGGAAAAACCACACGCACCAGCAGGACATCGACGACCTCAAGCGGCAGAACGCTCTCCTGGAGCAGCAAGGTGAGCAGCTGGGGGGTCCCA
>NW_010103723.1:6384-38348 GCF_000699245.1 Pterocles gutturalis | reverse complement strand
CAGGGGGCTCGGGCAGTGACAGCGCGGGGCTGGGCTCCCTCAGCGCCAGGAGCCGGGGCTGGCGGCAGGTGATGCTGGCGATCCTGCTCTGCCCCAAATCCCCATTGCAGCTGGGAGGGTGACGGTGGTGGCTCCGGACCCCCAGGAGTGGGGCAGCACGGCTGTTGGAGGCTCTCTGAACCCCTGGAGAAGGTGGCTGCAGCCACATTCTCTCTCCCGACTGCCCAGAGCAGGTGACAGCAGTCCCTCCAGGGTCTCAGGGGCACAGGATCTGGGTGACAAAACTCCCGAGGCTGAACTGGACTCTGAGTGCTCTGATGAAAGGTGTAGATTGGGTGACAACAGCAGGAGACGCCCCCGGGCTTCTCCTCGCACCGATCACAGTGCAAACACCAGGCAGCTGCTGCTGGCAGCGTTGGTTTGCTTTCTGAACACTGACACCAGCGTCACGCTTTCTCCTCATTGCCCACTGGGCTTGGCAGCCATCACTGCACCAGCCTTACTTTTCTGCTGGTTTTTGATCACAACACTAAGTTTTTCAGGAGATGGAACAGCAACAAGTTCCTTTTAAATCTTTGCACTGCCTCTGGCTATCCTGGAGGTTATCCAGGGCTGGATTCAGCTGGGTTGCCCATCCAGGGGATCCTACAGCCATTTCTCTGATTTATTCATCTGTTGGATATTTTTGTCATTGCATTGCTTTTCTGCTAGGGTTAAGGCAAAGCTGAGAGGAAGATCATTTGGAATGTAAATGAAGGCTAGGTGTATATATAGCAGGGAAATAAAATATTTGAATGAAGCCCTTTGTCTGCTTTTGGAATAGTATATTTATAAAATCTTCTAACTAGAACATAATGTGAGTGCACTACATAGTTCCCTTGCTCAGATTGGCAGAAATGTTTTTTTTTTTTAAATACTAGTGAACATCAAAACTTGAGTTTTAGTGATGCAGCTGATGTAATAAATTGATCTCTGATTTGTCTATTAATCGTCTCATACATGCAGCAAATTTGTATGTTCAAACTTTTGCAGAGGTTTTCACTAGATGTGAAATTAAAGAGCAGATGAGTTGAATTTTTTACTATATTTTCTATTTTATGATGTTAGATCAGAATCTCATTTTAAAACTCACTTTAAAGGATGTGTGCAAGATACAATTCTTTTTTTATTATTCTTTTATGCAGCCACTCTTTCTTTGTTATGATGATAAATAACATTTATCGTTAACCCTTTTTTTACTATGACTACCAATCAGTCAAAGCATTCAGTATTTTGTGGCAAAGTTAAAGTCTTCATAGGTTGAAGTAAATTTGGAGTGATGTAACTGTACAAAGTCAGAGTGAAATTGAAAGCTGCTCTGTGCCTTTCAGATCTTACTGAAGAACAGCAACTTTATTCTGAGGACATATGAACTTTCAAAAAAAAAATTTAATTCCTTTGTCTAAGAACCTTGCTGTGGGGTTGATTATTTTATTAGAGTTCTTGAAGAGGGCACTGGAACAATAGAGGAGATCTGTGTGCTGATTGCCATGTTAACTGTAATCAATATCATGGGGCTTTTTTGACCTGTTCTACTGCAGGAAAAGAAAAATTCATTCCGTGTTTTGCTACAATACTGACCAATTCAGCTAGAAGTAAGCGTTTCAGTGTTTATTCATGATTGACTTATCACTGTCTGGTTCATTATTTTGCATTATGTTTGGAACTGTCTGGTTTATGTGTACATCTGCTAGTTCCCTCTTTTCCTTCAGATTTTACTTTCAAATTTTAGCTTTTCATCACCTATTATCTTATTAATAATCCATATCTTAGCTCTTGAAGTATTTTGCTTAGTATTTAGCATTTCCACCCTTGAAATTTCATCTTACCAGTACTTAAAAAGAGCATCATCTTTTTCTGTAGTGAATGTTGCCTTTGTCTTGGCCAAATATTATAGAAAAAGATTTATCTAAGAAGAAAATATTGTTCAGCTAGTGATTTACATTTTGTGTAAATAGCCTTAAGTCTGCAAATTTTGTAGTTTTTTTTTTAAATCTTGATTGGTGGTGAATATTTATTTAGACTTTCCAATTGTGAATAGTTCAACGTTGTTCTTAAACACTGTTGCAGCAGTCAAACACTTTAGAATTTTATACTATATATTATAAAGCTACCATTGATCTGAGCTTTTCAAAGATATACTAGGAAACAAACCCTTTCAACAAACCTCCTAGAATATGTGGAAATTTGTTCTTCATTCTCCAGAATGGTTGAGTGTGGGAAAGAGAGACTCAGCCACCACATCTGAGTCATTTAAACCCCTTTAAATAAAAGGAGGAGAGAGGGAACCTTTCTAACTAATATTTTATCTCGGTAAAGAATGCACTGCAATATTCCCCAGCCTGCAAACAGCAGGTGAAAGTGTTGTTGTGGAGCGGTGGGTCTGGCTTTGCCGTGACCACAAACCCTGGGCTGGGGGTGCCTGCTGTCAGCCCAGCCCCGCACACGGCTCCTGCGTGGCTGGGAAGAGCCACTGCAGTGCCACACGTTCACCGCGGAGGGCTGGGTGACACAGAGTGGCAGGCAAGCCACAGGTCTGTAAAAATACAGGTGACAGAGGGGTCGGTGAGTCCGTGTTGTGCGTTCCCGGGGGGTTGAGTTGTTTCAGTTCCGCCTAGCCCCGCCTCGGGTACCTCCATCCCTTTGCAGGGGTAGGACTTGGGTTGGGGTTCTAGCTGCCCCTCTGTGAAATAGAGATAGATGAACTTCCCTGCTTCGAGAGCAGAGTTTGTTGTTGTCGAGGAACAATTCATCATCCTTACTGTGTGACGGAAGGGTCAGTGACCGTTCAGATGCGCTATGTTGTGAAGCATCCGCTTGTCAGAAAGAAATGAAGGCTTCATTTGAAACCTGATTTCCTATAGCTGAGACTTTTTCTTGGATATTGTTCAGGGCGTGATTTTTAGTTCGTGATGTCCAAAGGCATTGTGATTTGGATCTGGATGGTTTATCTGGTTCTTGTTCTGTTTCCGTTCTGGTCTTGTTCCATGAAACACCCTCCCTGCCTGGGGTCGGGGGGTTGCAGGTGAATGCAAGGAAAGTTTGAGTGGGGTACACGTGTGAGTTGGTAACGAGTAACAAAATGAGAGTGTCAGAACTTCCAGCCTTCCGCACATGTGCGTCCTGAGCAATGGGACACCTCTCCACATTCTGGTCCTGACAATGAATAAAACCTGGTTCTTTGAGGATGTAGTCTCTGTTGTATTTTCAAGTGGTTGATCTGGGTTCGGAGCGGGTCTGCGGCAGGGCCCATGTCAGATCCTCCTTTTTGCCAAACCTGTTGTTTAACAACAAGGCTGTTGTTTTCCTCTGGTGAGGGATGGAAATGTGCTGTGACAGCAGGTACACAAAAGCAGGTCCGCAGCCGTGGGAATGTGGGCTGGGAGGGACTCGGGGAGTGGAGTCCTCCCTCTGCGGGGTCAGGTATGCCAGCCTCGTTCTGAACGGATGTTTATGAATTAAAGTATGCCAACGGTGAAGTCACCTCTGTCACCCAAAGCAGTATGGTTCATGGCAGCCATACTATCAGAAGCGTTTTCCTGATGCACTTTTCAGCCTCTTGCCTCTGGATCTGTCACTTCAAGCACAAAGAACAGATTTTTCCCTTCCACTCCAAAAACCTTTTATGTACTTGAAGACTGCTGGTTGTCAGGGCCCAGCCGTCCCTCTCCTCTTCAGCATTTGCAAGCCCAGATCCTTTAGTCTTTTTCTTATAGGTTATATTGTTCTAAAGCTGAGAGTTTGGTGCTTTTCCTAGTTTGTTTTTTGCTAACTGGTCCACATCTGCCCTGAAGGCTGGTACCCACGTGTGGGTGCAGTGCTCCAGCTGAGGGCTCAGGAACACTGTGTACGGAGTAGAAGGACTTCTTTGGATATCTCTCAGGCTATTTTTCCATTTCTGCATCTCAGTATGATTATTGCTTTTTCTAAAAGAGCCTGTCAGCATTGGCTTGTGCTAGGCAATGATGTGTGGTTGATTGTAACTCTTCTCCCACTCTGCTGGGGTCGGTTGATGGTTTTTCTGCCCCGTGGTTGATGGGCAGACAGTACCTGCCCAGCACGTTGTACCTCCCGAGACTGATTGATTTTTGAGCCTGGTTACACCATCAGAGATGGCTGGAGAAAATTCAGTTGTCTTTATACAACTTGGTTTTGATCCTGCCTGGGAGTGTCATCCATTTCCTTGTTTTCCAGGTGCTTAATTAAGCCTCCAGAAAAACTTCTAGACAAAAAGTTGAACTGATAGGACTGTAATCCTCTCGTCTCCCTTCTTCACTCTCCAGTTAAAAACCAGGCACAGTGTCTGCCTTTTCCAGGCTCTGTGTCCTCATCTGTTCCGCAGGACTCCTCCAGGATAACTGGTGACAGTTCCGAGATCTCTTGTAGGATTTTGGAACGGCTGGCTGAAGTAAATTCTTTATCTGCATCCTCTTCTAACCTTAATCAAGAGTGAGATCTTACCCATTTGGTTGCTGGTAGTAATGTTGCTAGCAGCTGCGTGCAGTTGGCTTTAGTCATGGAAAAGAAGGATTAAACACTTTGTGCTATATTTGTAAGCAGAATAAACTACATTTTGATTTCCATTTAGAGCAGTCCGTGCAGTGACAGGTTTCATGCTCAGTACTGGAACAATTTTATTCTAAAATGGTTTTAGCTAGGTTGGGTTTTTTATATATACGCCTATTTATGAGTGAAATCATTAGGCTGGAAGTGTAGCCGAAAGGTAAAATTTGTATCAGGTTTTTGCAGTTAATAGCTGCCAGAGTTTCTCAGGTTAGTGGCTTGCTTTTGGTTTGGCTTTGTGAATTAAGGTCTGGGTCTAATTCCAGTCGCTGATCTCTAGGGCTGTTAGGAAGAAGGTTAACTTCTACAGATCCGGGGGCCTTACTCCAGAAGGAAAATTCGCAAGTGACTTTGATAATTGTGCAGAGAGCACTATTGTGAGATTCCACCGTCTGTGTAAGAAAAATCACTTGGGTTTCGGGAAAGGGCAAGGAAAGAAGATTCTTGGATCAGGTTGGAATTTCAGCTTGGAAAAACAGCTCCGCTGAGCAGGCTGATGGAGAGAATCTAACGGTCATACAAATTCTTGTCCTCCAAATGGATGAGGCAGGCTCAGTGTAGTGGTGAGACATTTACTACAGAAGATCTTTTTGTAGCTTTAGGAAGCACTATGCTAACTCTCTGTTTTTCCTTTTAGGCATTCTCCATCATAAGTATCCTATTCAGAACTAAATCCAAATCTTCACTCTCTGGATCTCCTAAAGGTACAGGAAACTTACTTAAAATGTTAAAGTTTCTTACCTTTTATTTGCATCATATTAAAGAAACCAGAAGTTGTGGTAAAACATTATTATCCACAGGAAGTGTCTGGGTTTTGTTTGATCCTCTGCCTTCTATCTGCAACACCTTTGAGAATTATGACACAAAAAAGCCCCAAGAGAACCTTTATCTGAAAATGCTACGTTCTTTCTTTTATACAGGAAGATTTTAATTTGGTTTTGGCTGAGTGAGCTGAGACTTTTCACATCTTTGTGCATTTCTTTGCTTGCCTTTTGGTTACCTTAGTGACTTCTGAACTTTGCATTTTTAATGTATTCAAAATTTCTGGGAATATTCCAGGCATTGGTGTGCCAAAAGAAAATAAAAATCTAAAAACCAGAGTGAGGAGCAACACTCTGTCATCTGAGAATCCATCTCCCTGAGTTTATTATTGTCCACAGGTCATTGAATTGTTGGGTGGCAGCCGTTACCATCACGACAATAATATTCTAGCGCAACACTATCTCAATAAAATTTAAAATATTAGTGTCTGAGTTAGCAAAAAGTAAGTGTGGAAGGGTGGGAAAGGAGCAAGTTATGCGATTAGCTGCTGACTAAGACGGTATGAGTAAAACATTTGTTCCTTCACCTGTATTTTGATGTTTGTGAGTGGTTCTGAGTTCTAGCAATGCTTCGAGTGCTGTATAGGGGTCACCTATTTGTGCTAGTACTTGTCTTGAAAAGTTTGAAGTAGCTGACCCCTGATTACATGGAAAAATCACCTGAAATACTCTTTGTTTATCTGCTGAGACGACCTTTTTAAGTTGTTAGCCTCAACTTTCTGGGTTATGGTGCTTTTTCTTGGATAGTTAGGATTCTGTAAGCCTGTCATAGAGCAGAGGGCATATTACTTTGTAAGAGCACTGTAAACCCTTTTATAATCCCCAAATAACCTATAATTAAATGTGCAATGATGGACAGGGAGTTCTTATACCCTGGTGAAATACTTCACACAAATCAACTACAGTATAAACTTCACAGGTGTCTGAAAAAAAATGAAAAAATACAAACAAAATTCCAGTTTGTTTTGTTGGGCTGTGCTTTGAAGTTGCTTGTCAAAGAATGAGCTAAATGTTTTTAGAAAGAAAGCATAATATATGTTTGTATATATAAACTTGTAAGGTATAATCTTGTAAGTTACTACCTGGTGTCTAAAATTGTCAGAAATCTGTAAAGTGGAATTTCAGCAATTCACAAGATGTTTTTAATGCCTGTTTGCTTTGGTTCTGCCTGAATTCAATCTAATGAACTCTGAAATCGTTCTGAATTGGTTGCTGATAACTTGCAGATGTAGATTCAACTTTTGCTGTGAATATAAAAACGGGAGATTGGTACACTGGTGAAGGAGAGAGAAACATTATATTCACTTAAATTAAAAATGATCCATTCACTTGGAAAATTTTATTTACCCTGATAGTAAATTTCTTTTCGGCAGTGGTGAAAGAGTGGCATGCCTGGGTACTCAGCTACCTGAGTGCCTTGGGGAGCACCCTGGATCAGCAGGGTATTCTGCAGCTTTCAGATTTCTATTTCAAGTAAAGATACAGCCTGTTGATTCATTAACATTTCTTTTCCGTTAGGCATTGCACCTTTAGGAACAGTCACGGAAAGGAGCACTCACAGGAGCCTGTTGAGTGCATCTTTTCTCTCTTGCTGAATTACTGCCCCAGAGGCTGGGTGTGTGTGTCATTTTGGCCACTGGGAACTGCAAAGCGTTTTGCAAAGAAGGGTGAGTGGGATTGTTACCATCTTCTAGACACATAAAGCGAGCTGTGCTTAAGCTCTGCGTACTTGTTTTCTTGTGAGGTTGGAAGGCTCTTGGGTTCCCAGAAGGTACATAAAGGCTGAGCTCTTCCAGTTTGTTGAAAGGTTGGGGAGGTGAGTTCCAGCGAGGTGTGCTTCAGACACTTTCCTCGCTCCGTCCTTGGTCTGTTTGGGTGTGACTGGGCAGCCAGCCTGACAGAGAAGCTGGGCAGTTGGTCCCTGTGCTGACAATAGCAGGTTATGTGCTACGGACGTGTCTGCAGCATTTTTTTTGTCTGGTAGTGGAATGTGCACAGCTGAAGTCTATTCGGAATTGGGTCGGTTTCCAAAACGTTATTATTTCAAGCAGTAGGATGTGACCTCAAGTCTCCACAGATTTTGGTAAATAATGGCTGAATTGTCTGTCCTGGATATCCTTCTAACCAGAGGTGTTTGAAGAAAAGCTTTTTCAAGCTGAACGCTGATGGCTCTAACTCTTAATGGAGAGGGATCTGGGCAGAGAGCGGTCAGAGCCGTACTGCGTGAGGTTCTGTAGTACTCTGCCGTAAATATAGAAATGAACTAATAATATCCTTCTCAGAGACTTCCCTTCTTAGAGGGAAAAAAAATACTAGGGATCAGTATAGTGTTCCTCCCTGCATTTGTATGATAGCTGACTAGACAAGCACTTTAACTTTGGAGCTGAAATTCCTTGTTCCCCAAGCGAAAGTGATGAGAGATAAAGCAGGGCACTGGCCTTCACTGAAAACCAAAATGCTTGTGGGAAGAGTTTTCTGAGGAGAATGCCAGACTTCCTTTCCAGCGTGAGCTGAAAGATCCTGATGTTATTGACTTCAAAATAAAAAATGTTGGTGTCATCTTCTCAAAATGTGTGGATTAGAGACTGTTTAACTTCAGTTACTTTGAAGGGCCTTGCACTTCAGCAGAAAAGGAGAATTAGCTTTTTTATTGTACTGCAAGATTTTATAGTCTTTTCCAGGCAATTATTATTATTATTGTATTATCTTTGAAATTTTGCAGTGTTTCTGGTGATGCTCCTGGAATGAAAATTAGTGATAATAAAAGTATTACCCTGGAGTCTTGTTCTACATACTTTTCATCTTTGTCTTACAACTTCTTGGAGTTCCTCTAGACAGACTCCCTGATGCCATTTCCCAGTTACAACGCACCCAGTGTGTGACTTCTGCACATCCAGTAGTCAAACAGAGGATTTGTTTTGAGTATAATCTATACATAGATCTTCTGAACTAATGAGATCTGAACTAATTTCTCTGTAGTAAAAAACATAGTTATCCAACTGGTAGTATGATAAGGCTGACATGTTTATGACGTCTTTTCAAGGTAAAAATATTCCAGGAGGTAGATTAGTTGTTGTATCTGTTGCTTCCCAGGAGCTGCTTTCCTCTTATTTCATAAACAAATAAGTCTTTGTATCTGTGAATGTATTAACCCAGACTCTCCTCTTAGGTTTGTTTTGTCAGTAACTAGCTAAAAACTTCACTCTGACTCATTGCTGCTCCTCTTACAGTTGGAAGTCCATTCACAGGTTCAGAATTTGAAGCTCACAGAGCACTAGTGGAGTTGGGTTGCTACTAATAGCTCCCTGGTGGTATCTGGAGCAGTGATTTCTCCTTTTCATCTGGAAATTAGGAGAGAATAAACCTTTTGCTGCCCTAATAAAATCATTAGGTGACCAGGTGTGCAAGTGTGCGTGCCTTTGGGTGTAAAATGCATTTATGTGGCTGTAAAATTTATTTTTAATAAATAAATTGCTGTGTGGATGGTAAGTGGATATGGGCAGCTGAGCTCTGGCAGCAGTGAGAGCCTTCAAACTGCAGCCTGTTGGTGTATATTTAGGTTTAACTGTCTGAACACGAAGATAATGTTGCATCCATGTGTAAGAGAAATCTAACGCTGATTTGTCAGTGGAGGAGAGACCTATCCCAGTTCTTCACTTTGGGGCAAGTTCATCGTTTGGAGGTGTTTTTTCTTACGTGTACATAGATGCCCGTGAGCACTTTGAGCACTTGTTCACAGTGTTGCAAGGCCAGATAACTGAACTGATGCTTGAACTGTGACTGAGACATGTTCTGACTTCAGTGGAAGTAAGCTTCAAAACGCATGAGTTTATAAAGTTTATGAGCTATTACACCTTCCCTTTTCCCCGCCATAGCTAGCTCAGCGTTTTCTGCTGGACACCAGTTGTGTTCCCCTGTAAATGGTTAGGCGTCCTTGGTGATCTTGGGGAAAAAACATATCATTATAATAAAGGGTGCATGCTCTAAATAGTTGTTTTGTAAAGACTGCATTTATTGCTTGCCCTTCCAAGTTAAACACTTTTAATGTCAAATGGCAGAAGGCATGAAATGTAATCTGTTCATGAAAGCTGCTCTTTGTTTAGTACAGTGGCTATCAGTTTAAGGAACTGGATTTGTTTTGTAAGTGGATTCAGTGATGCCAAAAACAGATGGGTAGTTGATCTGAAGTGAGCAAGCATAAATACAGCTTCTGTAGTACTTCTTTGTAAATGAAAGAAATGTGAAACTGAAATGAGAGGGCATATGGACAGCAATATGCTGTTAAACCGGCTGCCTGAGTGACCTGTTGCATGCACAATGGAAACAATGGATGCTGGATTGAACACTTTTTCCTCTTTTTGCTAATGGAGAAGTAGTTTCAATAGATTGTTAGTTAAAGAACGCTGGATGTTAAACATAATCTTTTTTTCATCTTTACCTTTTAGGTCAGCAATTTGGTTTCATCGCACTGAGTTTGCCTGCATTCAAAGCTGTTCACCTACAGTAATTTGCTCTGGTTGGAAGTGAACATGTCTCAAGTTCAAATTCAGAATCCTTCTGCTGCCCTTGCAGGGAGCCAAATACTGAATAAAAACCCATCTCTCTCACAGCCTTTGAGTATTCCTTCTACTACTAGTTCTTTGCCCTCTGAAAATGCAGGTAGACCTATCCAAAACTCTGCTTTACCCTCTGCATCAGTTACATCCACCAGTGCAGCTGCAGGTAAGATTGAGTGTCTGTTACCAAGTGTATATGCTCTTACTGTTTACAGCTTGGCAGGATACATTCCTGATGTCTTGCACCTATAAATACTTTAAAAGCAGTACTTATCCAACTACAATAGCTTGTAATGCTTTCTCACTATTGAATGAAATTTGTTGAGACAGATGGGTGTTTTCATTCACTGGTGTTTTCAGTCTGACTGAACTTTTCCATGAAGTTCTAATAATTAATTAAAATGTTTGTAATAGTAAAGGATATTTAAAAGTGTACAAGACTGAATTTTAAAAACATTGCTGTCGATTTGTTCTATAAGTAGCTTGTTTGACGTATAAACAATGTGTTTGAAATTGTTTAGTTCTTTTATGACCAGTTTAATGATAAATATATTGTGCTAATAAAACATAATAGAGTGAATAAAAGGTAATAAATAACAGATAATAGGGGAAAAATAGGAGAAGGAAAAATAAATTAACTGACTTTTTGAAAGTTATTCAAAGCGAATGACCACGATGGATGCTTAGAAGATTTGCTCCTTGAAGTGTGCTACCTAAGATGTAAGCTAAATGCAAGAGTCTCCTAACTTCTGTCTTGCATTAAAACATTGAATTTAATGATACTATCTGTTAGGCATGCACATTGCTTGGGAATCCCAGAGTCCCGCAGATTCTTGCCAGTTTGGCTAATGAGCAGAGCTGTCTATTCCAGCAAATCTTTTCTGAGTAGTAGTGTGTTACAGACAACTAAATGCTAAGCCAATGAGATTTTTTTTTAATTAAAGATTGTAGTGAGTTCATAGCTACTTGTTCATTTATCTGATTTTATGTAACCTTTCAGCTCCTTCAAACATGGCAAACCCCAAAGAGAAAACCCCCATGTGTCTTGTGAATGAGTTAGCCCGTTTCAACAAGATTCAGCCTGAGTATAAGCTTTTAAGTGAGCAAGGTCCAGCTCATTCTAAGGTAAATACTCATGTAAGTTTGTTATTGTCCCGTGCGATGCAGGAGGATTTATGGCAGTTATGTTTCTTCAGGAAAAATAGTACATAAGGAGTTGCAGTGCTTTTGTGTCTATGTGGTTGGTGATGTACAAATCTATATTTGTTGATATGCCCGAAATAAGTTTTATTACTTAATTTTAAGATTTGTTCTCTCTTGTGCACATAGTAACTGAATGTTGCTTTACTGTTGCTCTGTTTTATGTGTAAATGAAATGAACCTTTCTATCCTGATTGCCCAATATTTGTAAAACAAGGATCTTTGTATACATTCTTTAATGCCTGACTGAACAGCGCTGAACATCCGTCAGTTCTGGAACAGTTACTTTAGCAGAGGAATCTTCAGTTCCTCCCAGTGGAACTATAGGAATGCCTAGCATAGACCAGTACGTGGTGTGCATCCCATATCATGGCATATCTTACACAACGTGTCAAAATCTTGGTAATACACAATTCCTTTGGTGTTCTGTTCCTATGCAGAAGGTTTTTCAGGAATACAGCAAATACAGAAGCAGCTTGCATCTCCTTCAGGTGCTTACTGGAACAGTGTTTGGTGTATGTTAGAGGAATTGCCTTGGAATTGAATAATACTAACAACTGCAATCTTGTGTCCAAAATGTGTAATGTCAGCTTCAGTGTGCAAAGGAGGCAAGGTTTGCATTTACAAAAAGTATGGAATAACATTCAGAGCATCTGTTCACTGGTGTTTTCATTCTGATTGAACTTCGTTTAACTACCAGGGAGACCTTGGTTTGCTGTTGTCTGATTAACTTGTGGAAATTTAGGGCAATATATCCCTTCCTTATCCCACTTACTTAAAAAGAAGTGTCACAGAGCTTTGCTCTATAATCAGGTAGGCTTGTGCTCACCTGTGGGCATATAGAACCTTTTATGTTGCAACGTGAACTTCTCATTCTTCAAACTGCTGAGAAATATAATGTTAAAAAAAAAAAGCTTCACAGTATTAAAGCAAGAATTGAGTTGTGTGGAATAAAGAAGTCTGAATTTCAAGGCTGCTCTTCAGAGTGATGTTGGCATACTAGCTTTCCGTGTAGCTGTCATCTCTATACATTTTGATCTTTTCTTTTTAGCCTCTACGATCTCATGCAGTATGCAGGATGGTTACTAGCTGCAGTTATTGTGAAATTCTTAGTTCAGTAATCAGGGAAATCCTGCTGATGTCTGAAATGTTTAAAATTTGGGGATGGCGTGGCAGTTGAGGAAAGCTTTGGTTACTGTATTCTCAGCTTTTGCATCACTAAAAGACTCATTGTTTTGTGTAAGAGGGTCTAGTAAATAACCTGAATTCTGAAGCAGGTTGTAATAAAATCCATGTCTTTTGTTTTTTGAGGTGTTTACAGTGCAACTGACTCTCGGGGACCAGCACTGGGAAGCTGAAGGAACTAGTATCAAAAAAGCGCAACATGCGGCAGCTGCCAAAGCTTTGGAAGGGACAAAATTCCCTAAGCCTACAGCTCGTCCATCTCGTAGTGAAGGCAAGAATCCAGGTATATGCCACAACAAACTGATTAAAAAAAAAAAAAATAATACACCTTTCTGGTTTTGGTATGTATTTTAAAGTTGTGAAAGGATGAATAAAAACAGTCATTTTGCACATTTAACAATGGCAATTCTCAGGTTTTGTGAGAACATAATCTTGATTTAATCTTTGATCATTGTAGGCAATGTGGTAAAAAATCATCCTAGTTAAAAGTATAGGGCTTTTCCATCAAGACTTGAAGAACCCACTGCTTAGCTTACTGTTTTGTTGTGTAACACTTGGTGGAATCCTGGAAAACATGTTTATCCTAGTCTTTAAAAAAAAGAAAGTGAAGTGGAAAAAAAAAAAAAAAACCCAAACAACCAAAAAACAAACCCCCAAAAATCCCAAAAAAAACCAAAACAAAGAAAACTATGAGGAATTTGGTCACAGAATCATCTTTGGCATGAGCTGATGAATGTATTGATAATTCTGACAGGATAACTCAAAAGCTTGACAATAAGGATGTCTTTGGAAATGTAAGTAAAAAAAAACAAACAAAAAAACCTGTTAAATCTGTGTTAAGGGATTGGATCAGAACTTTGAAATTTGCATAATTGATACTACTTTAAAGATAAATAGATGTTGATTTATATAAAAGCAGTTAAGTTGTAGCTAGCTGTGTTTAGGAAACTTCATACTTTACTAGGATTGCTTCTAAGGTATATTTAAAATGTAAAATTAAGTATGAACTAGCTTTGCATCTTTTTCAAAATTATTAGGGCAGCATTGGTACATTCATCAAAGGTTAAAACTTATCTTTTGTGCTAGTTGTATTCTGGTATCACCTAAATTCTTTCTTTAGAAACACTTCATGCAGGCAGCAGTGAAAATATTAGAAGGTAGCAATTATTTTGTCTGTGTAGTTTCGTCTTCTCTTGGCAATTGCCTTAAAACACTGTTGTACTAGAGTACTCACTGTTTTTTAGCCAGAGAGGCCTGTGAAAATTGACCATTTCTTTGACTGTTCTTTCTCAAATAAGAAGAGTCAGTGAGTCAATTCCTCATCCACACGGTATCTGCATTGAGAGATACGTTTATAGCCTTCAGCAGCGATATACCTTCCTTTCGAAGATGCCAGTTGCAGTTTGAAAATAGTCATAAAACCCCTTCTTAGGTCATTGAGTACAAAGAGAAACGTTGGATCATTCCCAGTAAACAACAGACACAGAAGCTGTGTTGCATGTCTGTTAATTTAAAAGTATTTTTGAGGGAAGAGAAATTTCTGTTCTGCAGACCACATCATTAGACATGCTGTAAAAATAAACACATTGGTAGCTTCAGAAGTTTAAAGCAAAATAAAATAAAAATCCAACAAACCAACAAACAAAGCCCCCAGCAAATTCACTTTCTTGTAACAGGATTTGTCAGAGCTGCACTAGACCAATAATTTAATATACATCATATACATTTATTTTCTTTGTGTTCATTAGCATTTCTGTTCAGAATTCATTCATGTAAGATACTGCATATGGCAAAACTTGAGCTCATTTTTCCCTGCTTTGAGACAGCATAAGAGTTCAGATTGTTTCAGTTCCTTGTGACATTTGGACAACTCTATTTATATTCCTTTTTATTTAGACAGTGTAACCCCCACAGTGGAGTTAAATGCACTTTGCATGAAGCTGGGAAAGAAACCTATGTACAAACCTATTGATCCTTATACGGGGATGAGATCCACTTACAACTATACTATGAGAGGTGGTACTTATCCTCCACGGTATGTATTGCTTAATTTTTTTTGGTTTTGCAGTCTCAAATCTTTGAACTTTCGCTCTCTTTGTCCCAGTGCTTTGATGCTATGTTCTGAAGACTAGCTAAAAATACAGTGTCCCTTAAAGGGATATTCAGCTTGAAATACAGCCAGCATACAAGGCAAAAGGTTTTGATAAGTACACCCCATTAATATCTGTAATTTGTCTTATTTAAGTTTTTTTTTGTTCTTTGGGTGGGAAAGAGAGGAAAAGGGAACTGAACCAAACGATGAAGTGTTTTTGAGAGCATTCAGATATAGCCAGCTTTATGAAGTGAATAGCTAAATACTATAGAATCACAGACTGGTTTGGGTTGGAAAGGACCTTAAAGATTATCCAGTTCCACCCCCCTGCCATGGGCAGGGACACCTCCCACTAGCCCAGGTTGCTCAAAGCCTCATCCAGCCTGGCCTTGAACCCCTCCAGGGGTGGGACATCCACAGCTTCTCTGCGCAACCTGGGCCACTGCCTCACCACCCGCACAGGAAAACATTTCTTCCTAATATCTAATCTAGATCTCTCCTCTTTCAGCTTAAAACCATTACCCCTTGTCCTGTCAGTCCACCCCGTGATCCAGAGCCCCCCCCATCTCTCTTGTAGCCCCCTTTCAGCACTGGAAGCTGCTCTAAGGTCTCCCTGGAGCCTTTTCTTCTCCAGGCTGAACACCCCCAACTCTCTCAGCCTGTCCTCGGATGGGAGGTGCTCCAGCCCTCTGACCATCTTCATGGCCTCCTCTGGACCCACTCCAACAGGTCCATGTCCTTCTTATGTTGGTGTCCCCAGAGCTGGATGGAGCACTGCAGGAGGAGGTCTCAGGAGAGCAGAGGGGGAGAATCACCTTCCTCGACCTGCTGGTCACGTTTCTTTTGGTGCAGCCCAGGACACGGTTGGTTTCTGGGCTGCCAGCGCACACTGCTGGCTCATGTTCAGCTTCTCATCAACCAGCACCCCCAAGTCCTTCTCCTCAGAGCTGCTCTCAAGCCGTCCTCGACGGTGCACTTGATCCCACTGTCCACATCTCTTCACAAAGGTGTTGAACAACACCAGTCCCAGTACTGACCCCTCAGAAATGCTAACTATTTCATAGCATTTCTTACCTAAATATTTATTACATTTCCTTTCTGTGTAAAAGCAAAAGTGGCAAAAAGAGTTTGATGCTTTTTCCAAAGCTATTTAAATTACAGCTTCAGTTTAAAGACTTTTATATGCGCATAGGAATTGGGAATTCAAAACTTCTGGGCCTGCCAAGTCTTTAAAAGCATAGTTACATTGGCTTTCTCTGTTCTAGTTGGTTAGAAACATGTTTGTATTGTAAACCAAGAAGTGTTGATACTCTCTTTCAAATCTTTTAGACATTAAATCAAAATTTGGCTTTTTAATACTAGTGCTTCAGTGCTGAGTCATGGTTACTGAGATTCAAGATATCCATTCACATATAACTTATGTTTCTGTTTACTTTGTAGGCCAAAGTATTTGCTCATTTAGATCTCTCTCTTTGCAGGTACTTTTACCCATTTCCTGTTGGGCCCTTACTTTATCAAGTTGAGCTTTCGATTGGAGGGCAGCAGTTTCATGGGAAAGGAAGAACAAGACAAGCTGCTAAGCATGATGCAGCTGCTAAAGCACTGAAAGTTCTGCAGAATGAGCCCTTGCCTGAGAAACCAGAGGTGGGAATTAATCTTAGTTTTGTAAACATAAATTGCTAAAATAAACTGAGATATTGTTGATTTTTTCCTCAATGAGAGGAAGATGACAGTTGTGTAATTTAATTCTGTGTAGTAGTGTTGACCTACTTGTGTCAATAGAAACTTTGATTTTAAAACATAAATTTCTATGGAACTAGAGTTTTCCCAAATTAAGTTATATTAATTCTTTTACTGTCATGTTTTTCCACAGCAATGCTATAGACCTCTGTCAGATATGAGCACTGGAAGCATAGATAGGAACTAATATCTTATCAGGTACAGATCATATACAAACTTCTGAAGAAGTGTGTAAATGGGGTACTTGCGTTCTAGTACGGGCAACATAGAAACCAGACATGGGTTTGCTTCCTGGGCAAAATTGCTACATGATTTTGGAAAGAACCATGGAAGTTCTATAAAAGCAGGAAGTTCATGGAAGGAGTAAACTCATAGATTTATTTTGATGTGAATATAAGAAGCAAATTTTTATCCCTCTGTATATTTATGGCTGCCCAGTGCTTTCAATTCCAAGACCCCGTTGGCTTTTTTCATGCTTTTTTGTTAAGTTGCTCAGGCAGAAGGTCTCATTCTGTGCACGAGTTACTCATAGCTTCTAGGGCTGGTTGACTGTGTGCACCTTCTCCCCATGTGTCAGCAGACTGTTTTGGCCAAAGACTACTATAAGGAGAGTACTTAGTCTTTCCTATATGGGCTCATTACACCTGTCTGAGTTATGAGGACTTGATGTTAGAACTAAGAGCAAGACATCTATTGAGGTACTCCATGCTGGCATCTAGATGGTGTTGAGGAGGAGGCCATGCACTACAAACCTAGAAGCAAGAGAAACTAGGACATTGCCAGAGAGGTGAGGTTAGTCTGGTGACTTACAGTCTGGGGAGCATGGGGACTTGCTGGATATGGAGTCTGGCTATGTCCTGAGAAAGAATGAAAGTGAAGAATTGGGCAAGAAGGTGACAAAGGGTCTCAGACCAGGAGAAGAAAATAGCTGGGAGCTACCAGGAATGGCAGAGCCAGAGGACTGAGGAAATGTGGTGTGAAGGCAAGAGACACAGCGTTAAAACTTCCGAGTGTGTGTGTAGGAGAGAGCATTGGTGTGTAGGAGAGAGTATTGCCCAGATAATTGGGCAAAAACACTGGATCTGATGGATCAGGGAAGATGGAGACGCTGATGGTAGTGGTTCAGGTGACAGAAAGCTCTCCTGGAGGAATGCAGATTATCGAATGATGGAGACTGCTAAGAGTCAAGGGATTGCAAATGCTAATGGGGAGAATAGAGTGGTGCTGGGAATAGAAGCTGAAAGAGCAGAGATGAGTTCTGCACTGAAATCTATAATGGGTGGTAGGCAGAGCGTGGTCAGGGACAAGCTGGAGGTCTTCACACAGGAGAGGTCAAGCCTGAGGGGGATGTTCCCCTTCAGTGCAGGGGAACCCCAAATTCCTGAGTGGTGGTGTTCTGTGTCAGTAATGCATAACATCATCTTTTGCACTCACCCTCATAAAAACTGACCTACTGTCATCAGCCATTTTCTCACCTCAGGTCACAAAGTTCTAAGTACTGGACCCAAGGAGTCCAACTCTGCAGAAAATAATAGGATCACATGTAACTGAATTATTTTCTGTTCATTGTTTTAGAAATGGTTCTGTACAAGTGACTTTCTGAATATTTGGAGAGTTGTGGTTCACGTTGAGTAATGTGAGGTCTTCAGAACAAACACTGCAATTTTCTTTACATAACCATGTATACTTTTTATAGGATGTCTCATTCAGTGTAGGGTGTAAATTGAGAGGTAAAGGAAGGAAACCACAGAGTCTCTCTTTTTTGGTTTGGTTTTTTTTTTTTTGAGGACATAAGGGAAATACTATTGTGAATGATGCAAGAGATTGCAAGAAGGGAGAATTATTTTATGAATACAAGAGTTGCAAGCTTGCTGGGAGCTGGCTGAATGCTGTCTTGACCCTGCTATACATGCTGGGCAAGTCACAAACTTTCACAAGAAACATGCATTTGTCATTTTATTTTTCTGCTTACGTTTGACTTGTCTGCCAAATGAACAGTAAGGAATGCAGCTATGCTTAAGAAGAGCAATCCTTTGAGCAGAGGGTACTATTTTAAAACAATCACTCTGATAAATCAGATCTTAAAGTTTGGTACTTAAATGCTAAGTTCATGTATATTTGTGGCTTTCAAATATTGTAGTTTTAGAAATGTGAGGGAATTGCTGTTTTTGTAACTAGACGAGATGAAGATAAAATAAGGAAGATTTTACCACAGAGTGAGCCCTCTTTATTCTTGCATTCAGTGAGGCAAGGTCCTTGAAGGATACGGTAGCACAAGATCAGAAGAGATGCTACTATAATGCATGTATACAGTGGAAGCAAATTATATTTTACAAGCAGACATAATCGTGATGCTTCCTACCTGTCATCTGGTGTTGCCAGTAATTTTCCTTTTAAATTTAGTTATTTTGGGGTATCCCATTTGTGTGTGTGTGTAAACAGAATATGCTTAAGATTGAACTCTCATGTTTTTTGTTGCTTTTTTAAATGTTGAAATTTTTTGTTATTTTTATTTTACAAATTTTTGTATTTACAAGATTTTACTCTTGTATTTTTAAATTAGATCATATTCAGTGCTTAAGAATAAATTATTGAATAAAATTATTAGAGTTTAAGGGTAAGAATGACCTTTTCCCACACCTTCTCAGACTGCAAATCTAGAAGGAAGTGTCAGGGAAAAAATTCAATAATATTAGCTTGCAACAGGACAAAGCCCTGCCTGAACAACCCGATTTTATTTTAAAGTCTGTTCTGCTTTGAGTGTGAGGCTGTAGTAGGAGACCTCCAAAGGACCCTTCCAACCTAACTGGAGTTACGACACACTGACAACGTTGCAGAACGGGGTTACTTTGCATATTCAAAGACAGAGATGATCAAGCATCGATTTAAAGCTTAGAAAACATAGACAGCTATGCTTTCTACCACAGTTCTTAGGCAGAAATTCTAACTTCTGCCTGAAAATACTAAAACCAGAATTGCTTCTATGTTTTCTGCCAACTTATGTGGTAAATATCAGCTGCTCTTTATACCCTAACATGGAAGACAGCAGACTGATAGCGATGTTGAAATCAGTCCAGTTCTAATCACCAACTCCACTGGTTTTCATCATTTGCTTATAAGCAGTCTCTGAGGAAGTGCATGTGGAAAGAGTTCCTAGAAGAGGGTGAATCCCTGTTAAAGGAGTGCACTGCCTTTGCAATTTGCTTGGGAGTTTTCAATCTATCACTTTTGTTTACTTTTGTGACTGTTTTTTTCACTTGTTAGAGATGGGTTTGAAAATTTGGTGAGAGCTGAGAGTGGTAAATGCTTGTATTCGTGGCCTTGTTCTGATTTAGAGGCATAGATTCCTTGGAGAGTTTAGTCTATGCGCACATACAAACTGCTTTAAAAGCAAACTTTATAAATCATCTGCCTTGAGGTTTTTTTTGGGAAAGAGGGAGAGCATGTGTTTATGATTAAGTTTTATTTATAAAATAAACCAGTCCAGAACTCAAATAGAGGGAAAATAATTAGGAAAATAGCTATAGTCTGTTAATTGTTATTTTGCTATTAATTTACTATTCTTAGATAAAGGTACTGAAGAAAAGTATCTATCTGTGTTTTACACCATGTGAACAGATTTGGAACATGACAAGAATGTACACCATAATAACATAAATAATTTCATACTATTTATTTGTATTGTCTTGAAAGGATATTAAATGGGAAAAAAATCTAATCCAATAAAGAGAAGTCCTGGTCATCTTCGCAAGGCAAAGTGTCCTAATTTGAATAATTGGAATATATCTGAAATTACAAGGAGGGGAAAAATATTTGTAATTTAAGTGATTGTGGTAATGTTTTGACAGTAAAGGTGGCGACAGATCATTCCTAGAGATGCTGGCAGTAAACTTGCTGTAACACCTAGACTGTAATAAAATAAGATCTTAGTAGTTCAAATATTTTTTTTTCTGGGTACATGATGCTATTTGTTTTGAACTTACCAATTGCATTTGAAATAGGTTTTAGAATATGATGATCAAGACTTTTGACTCCTGTATTCAATCTTGGTTTTGCCAATTTTTACCTGCGTTGTGCCTTCTGCTGAGGTATAGTATGGTTCCTCTAGCGTAGGGGTTGCCTCCAGGGTTCTCACGCAGCCTCACACGCAGTGTGTGTCCCTCGCTCCCGTGGGAGTGGTGCCCTCATGTGGTCTCAGTTTTCTAGGACCTGAAGATCGGTCTATGTACACCTCCACATAGAGGACACTGGATGTAGTAGTGGGATCAGAAGTATCGGATGTTATAATTGTAAAAGGATGTTGGGCCATAGGTGCTCTTTGGAAATGTTTGCAACTTGAACCTGAAATACAAGGGCAACTCCTAAGAACAGTGTGAAATCTGATGGGACAGTGGGAGGAGTGAAAATCACAGATTAATTTTACTCATCTTTTGTTCTGTGATGGGAAGAGGCTGCTTGAAGTGGTGGGAAAAAAAATTCCTTCATGTTTTAATCTAACTTGTTAGTAACAGACACTGGGGGTACTTGCTACCATCAAAACTAGTTGTAGTCAATGAGAGCTCTCTAGCATATTTCCTCCGCTCCAATAAAATATTTAAATTATTTTTATTACCTGGTTGCATAACTAGTATTGTGGCATGATGTAATTGGTGAAATTGTTGCTATTCATCTTTATCATAATCTTTCCAATATCACTGCTGGACACTTAGTCTTAAAATTTCTCTGTTGCTGTTACCATGCCTCTTAGTTCATGTTGATCCCAACATCAGTGAAGACATTTTTGGAATCACAATCAAAATTTTACCTGGAGATACGTAGAAGTGCCTGTAGGTAAGCTTCACCTGGCACTGCTGTCCTCCTAGCAGGTGTAAGTTCTCAGAGATGTACACCTTTTGATTTAAGGCAACTTCCTGATAGTATGTTCTTCAGATGACAAAAAAATCTGTAGATGAAATACTTATGAGGGAGCACGTTCAAAGACAGGACTATGCCAGGGTCTAACTAGCCATCCTTTATTCACATTGGTCCCATTCTCAGAATCTTTATTTTTCCTGCCCTTTCTCTTATCTGATACTGTCTTAGTGCTTTTGGTACAAATGTCCAATCAGTATATGAAAATTGTATTTCATAAAGGTACTTCCATTTGGAAATCACTTCATTTAACACTTCAGTTTGTTTTTCTATAAATAGATTTTTAAACCTACTGGCCCTTATTCCATTTGTTCTTTCCTGTAACGAGCACATGAAAATATGAAGGTTTTGTAGCTGTTACACATACACCTTAAATGGCTTCTTAAGTTTCAGTTCTGTAGTATGTGTGCTGCGTTTCTACACATTCACGTAAAATGGCAGTAAAGGTTAGGCTACTTAAAATTTTGAGAGTTCAGTAAACTGGTTGGATGGATAAAATTCAACTTAATAGGATCTTTATTTTAAATAGAGTATGCTTCTTTTAGGTTAACGGAAAAGAACCAGATGATGAAAATCTCAATAAATCTGAAATAAGCCAAGTTTTTGAGATTGCACTTAAAAGGAACTTGCCTGTGAATTTTGAGGTATGTTTATTTTACAAGCTCTAGATTTGTTTTTATTAGAATATTAAGGGTACACATTAAGTTGAGTCTCTTCTAGATAACCCAAACAACTGACTTTTAACATGTCTTGTTAGTTGTGAATACACTTTTACCTTTGACAGTCATCCTGATTGTCTTGGGGTTTATATGGTAAAGTGAAGAAAAAAGAAAAACCCACCTGTTCACAAATTCATGCACTAAAATCATAACATGAGTGAACAGCTACGCTGTGGTTCTCTGTGCAATCTTTTTTCCCCACCTTTTGAAAAAATCAATATTACAGTGAAGAAACAAAACACATTAATGGTTAGAAGATGTAAGTGCAGAGTCGAGGCAAAAGAGTATAGCTCACTCTGAAAGACACTGATGGAAGTATTTGCTTAAGTAAGCACTGATGTGGACTACCCGCAAGTTGCAGAACCTCACAAATAGGTTTCTTTTCTTGCCATGAGGTGACCTCATGTGCATCTTACTTTCCTTTCCCTTTGGCCTGCTTGCTGCCTCTTTGCCCTCCTTCATCATTTTAGTTATCTTAAATCAATAGGTTCCATAGGAGCATCTCTGTTTCACTAAAATATTAATTTATCATGCTGCTTTCCTGAGCTGGCAGAGTAACACTTAAATCAACTGTCTGAATTATTATAGTAAGAAAATGCAATTGTGTGTAACTAAACTGGTTCTAAAACTGTTCTATGAAATTTTACATGAAGCTTCCAATTATTGCAGTTAGCCCGAGCATCACTGGTAAAAATATACTGTCACACAAAGCCAGTTGTGGGTGGAAGTTCTTAATTCATTCTTGCTTTTTGACTCTGTGGATATTTTGAAGTATGATGTGTTATGAATGGAGTTGCAAGACTAAATCTGTAGTAGGCAGCTATCTTTTACATGTCTCTAGAATACTTGATTTCTGAACTAAAATGCTGGATCCTAAAGAGTTGCTTTCTCTGTAATGTTGTGTTACTGTAAAATGATGTATTTAATGAGGTGATGTTAACTGTGTGGAAGTACACACTGCTGAAATAGAACAGTCATTTTAATATTGAAAGAGTAAATCAGTAAATTAAATAAGATGGGTTAGTGAGTTATGTGTAAATTCTGTTTACTGCTTGCTGCATCTGGTCTTTTTAAAGTATGTGTTTATTTGGGTGGGATTATGTTATTAGAGTGAGTATGATTTACAGCTTTACTTTCTGGATTGTATGAGAATTTAAGTCTCTTTATCCGTAGTTCTTGAGAGAAGTTTGCTATAAACAATGTGCCCTACCATTTTTAATAAGTGTTTATCACGCTTTCACTCAGTTTTTCCCTCTGAAACAGGTGACCAAGGAAAGTGGTCCTCCCCATATGAAGAGCTTTGTAACCAAGGTGTCAGTTGGAGAATTCATGGGTGAAGGTGAAGGAAAGAGCAAGAAGATCTCAAAGAAAAATGCTGCAATAGCAGTCCTAGAAGAACTGAAAAAATTACCGCCCCTTCCTACAGTTGAGAAAATGAAGCCACGAATCAAAAAGAAAACAAAATCAATAGTGAAGGTAAGAGACAAACAGATTGTAAATCTGACTTTTAAAACTAATCATCAGATGAGAGACGTTTCTGAGTTAATTATAGACACACTTCAACTGCCTAACTTTTATCAGCACTCTGGTACTACAAATGAAATTATATTTTGCTCCCACAATGGGGTTCTGACACCACTTTTACAACAGTTATCAGTAAACTGAAGATGAAAGAGAAACCTTATTAAAGACTTAGTGGCACATAAAAATCAAGCTCTGACTTTCAAGCCTTAGACTTTAGAGCTTTGGGTTTTGCATTATTTTGCTTGTGCAAATTCTCCTGCAAGCCTTTCCCTCCTCATGTAGCAGGATTAGAGCTTGTAAAACTATTACTGGTGGTAGGCTATATGTGGTCAACTGTGACAGCAGCACCAGCTAAATTGAGTGTTTCTTTTGGCTGTGACAGTGTTTCATTAAGCAACTTTTATTTCAGTGGTTTTTAAATTCTAGAGATGAATGAATTCAGTGGCATGCTGCACTTGTCTGCTAAACCAAATATTCACAAATTTTGGCTTATTTCTTAAACATTGTTCTACATAGCTGCAAACAAGTCCAGAATATGGTCAAGGAATGAATCCCATCAGCAGACTTGCCCAGATACAGCAGGCCAAGAAAGAGAAGGAACCAGAGTACATGCTCATCACAGAACGTGGTCTTCCAAGGCGCAGGGAGTTCGTTATGCAGGTTTGTATGTTAATTTGAGAAATCTAGTTGCATGGCTGTGATGTCTTTTTTCTTTTTTGGCTTGTGGTAATCAGGTTGTCATGATGATATACAGAGTTAACAGGATTACTGCCAAATTTCCACAAAATTTATTAAGAAGCTATCTGGTGGGCTACATTCAAGAAGATAAAGGTTCAAGAAAAGTGATCTGAATCATGTTTAAAAAAAAAATTGCATAAGGCATCAGAAGTCTATGTTGTAACTGCCTAATGGTTTAATTAACAGGAATATTAATATTCTGGTAAGAGATACTGAGCTTCTTATGCTTTGTAATGTAGGGTTTATTAACATGAACCCAGGTATCCTTCATTTTGTCCTTCCCCTGAGTTATCATATGTTGCTTTAGAGTGTAGCGCTTTATGCACTCTGCATTGCAAATCCCAATAGCGCATTAGTATTTTTAATATTGAGTAGCATCTCCTGGCTTCTAATAATTAAGTGCATTCTCTAGACTTCTCTACTATCCTGGCCCATGATCATTGATCATAAATGACAACTGGCTTAGAATAATGATCGTTTGAACAATTTTGTGACTCATAGCATGCTTGAGATCTAGATCACTAAGAAGTTAAATCCTCATACTACTATTTAAGAATTGATTTGGTTTTTCTTTCTCTTTTGTCCAGGTGAAAGTTGGTGTACACACAGCTGAAGGAATGGGCACGAACAAAAAAGTTGCTAAGCGCAATGCAGCTGAAAATATGTTGGAAATTTTAGGTTTCAAAGTCCCTCAACCTCAACCTCCAAAGCCAGCATTAAAGACAGAAGAGAAGGTAAGAGTCTTTAAAAATCAACCAGTTTGATACTACAGCAAAAGCTGAGTTGAAAGGATAGCAGCTTTGCAGGGCAGGAAGTGTAGTAAATTCATGCTTTCTGCCCTAGCCAGGAAGCAGTTGTATTGAGGTGACTGTTCTCTAAATAATAGTGCATTTTGGATACATTAAGCTTTCAATTTTGCAAGCAAATCAAAGTCTCATCAGAAGGCAAATGAATGTATTTCTATTTCTTCTTTATAGAATGACTCTGAACCTGTGATAAATTATATATTTGGTTTTAAAGGTTGTAGACACGAAGGTTATAGGACTTTGTGGCAGGAATAGTTTCACATAGTCTATCATCAGTTGCAGTCAAAAGTTTGTTACAGGTCTCTTTCTTTGGTGGGTCCCTTAGCAGGGAAGGAGCCTTGCATTCTTTTATTGATTCAGCAGATGTTACCAGGGAGTTAAAATATCAAGCCTGGTTTTAATTTTCTCCTTTTCCATGTGTGTGCTCAGTTTTGTCCAGTACATTGTCCTCAGCAATACTAACTAATGTTAGTTTAACTGGCTTTATTACAGTATCTAGTTTTTAATATCTGTGTTCTTAATACCACCTCACCAGGCTGTAGACAGTCATTCTGTGAATGAGAATCACTGAACTTGGCTTTTCTTGGTTGCTATGCAATAGTTGAGGTTTTTGAATAACAAATTTGTCAGCAAAATTTTGAATAATCAGATCACCTACATCTTGAAAACTTTAAAACTTGGAGGGGAAAAAAAGTTTCAAAGGGATATTGTGGTTTTGGCTTTTTTTTTTTTTCCTTTTATTTTTAAGACACCAGTGAAGAAACCAGGTGATGGAAGAAAAGTAACCTTCTTTGAGCCGGGCTCTGAAGAGACTTCAACTAGTAAGTAACTTTATGAAAAGAAGTGTGGCCCCGTTGGCGTGTGTGTAGGTAAGATATGTTTCTCAGTCCCTTCAGCAGCTGTATGAGCAGAGGTGTGCAGCTGCTGGCTTGCAAACTAAATGTACCCCCTGGGAGGGTTTTGTTTGCTGAATCATTCATTCAATAAGCAAACTGTCTTGATGATGCTGAATCTCTAGCCCACCAAAGGTGAATCAAGCTTGCTGAGTTTGTTAATGTATCAAAAGTCAGTTGAAACAATTTTTTTTTTTTCACAAGTGGCTTTTGATGCCTATATATGTCTTTACATGCCTGCAGAAGGCCTTATAGCAATAGCTAGCATCTGTTTAGTATGTACATCTCTTCTCAGGTAATAAAGAAGACGAGTTTAGGATGCCTTATCTCAGCCATCAGCAGCTTCCTGCTGGAATTCTCCCCATGGTCCCTGAGGTTGCACAAGCTGTAGGAGCCAATCAAGGACATCACACCAATGCAGGGCAGCCCCGAATCCTGCCAAGGCTACAGTAACAGCAATGATTGCTAGAGAGCTACTGTACGGTGGTACTTCTCCTACTGCTGAGACCATATTAAAGAATAACAACTCATCAGGCCACGTACCCCACGGACCACTTACTAGGCCCTCAGAGCAGCTGGACTATCTTTCCAATGTTCAAGGAATCCAGGTAAATATTCAGCTTTGCAAGATTTCTTCCAAAGCTATCTGAACTGGTTCAACCTGTTGTTTGTTCTAAAGCTTTTTAGTTCTGCTGGTAACTGCTGTATTTTGAGGCTGCTTGTTAAGCTGAAATTCATGTACATGTTTTACTTAACCTATGGAATGTACTGAATTTTACAGATTTTTTAAATTTAGCTTTCAAATGTGCATTTCTGTACTGCATGCTCAGCTTTACTTCGGTGCTACTCTGAAGTCTTGGAAGAATAAAATTGGAAGTGGCATTTTCTGAAAATTGTCATGATGTATGAACATAATATGAACTTGAACTTGGCTGGTCTGAAATCAGGTTTTTTGAATAATCTTTCATACATTAACATGTAAGCTGTACATTTTCTTGTGTTTGATCCCTTTAATCAGAATTGCATGTAAGTTCCTATATTAATAGGTTAAAGGAGGTCAGTAGATTAAAAAGTATAATAGGGAAAATTTTAAATGCAGATAGCTGTGATCAGAATAAAGGTCCCAGCCACTTTTATTCAGAATGCTTGTAGAGCTCTCATGATTACTAAAAAATATTGCAAGTGAAATCAAACTTCAAAGTAAATGGTTCTACTGGCTTGACAGAATGATTAAAAGTAAAGTAGAGCTTAATATGTGGGCAAATAATCTATAGCAACTGTGATATATTTCCTGTACTTGATCAACAGAAAATAACTAGATCCTTCTCTTTTCTTCAGGTTGAATATAAAGACTTTCCGAAAAATAACAAGAATGAGTTTGTATCTCTTATAAACTGTTCCTCTCAGCCGCCACTGATCAGCCATGGAATTGGAAAGGATGTAGAATCTTGCCACGATATGGTATGATGAATCTTGTTGAAATGCTTTCTCTTGGCCTTCAGTGAGCTAAGGGATGCAGCGGATAGACCAAGGTTTCATATTACTGCTGGGTAGCAATTAATTAAATGCTGTACAATAATGCTAATTTTTGTCTAATATTTCACACGTTGCTGAAATGATTGATTAATGAGATCAGAATCTAATCTAAATAACCTTCAAAATGATTAATATATGCTCACAGTTTTCATCTACAGAAAACACATTTGCTTTATCTTGATATTATTTGCATGAGCGCGTATTAAAGAAAATGTATGAAAAGGAACTTTTAAAACATAAGGGCATTATCAGGTTATTTTCTTTAACAGAATGGGCTGATATTTCATTGGGAACTGTAATACTTGTGTTCCTCTTTCCAGGCTTTCTGCTAGAACGGAATCCAAAATGGAAGAAATTCAATTCACCATTAGATAGCAGAAGACACACTAAATCTGCTGAGCTGCCTTTATAAATAAGATCTTTTATTAAAAGTAGCTGAAATATTTCTTTGTGAAAGAATGAGTCCTCTAGACTGTGAACTGTAAGGGACTTTGTCTAGAAAAGACATTGCATATTGCTAGCAGCATGTACACAGTGAAAAGATTTTCATTCTTTTGGTATCCAGTGGTGACTTAAGTACTGACGGCAACTGAAGTAATAGTTTGCAATATGTAAATACACTTAGGAAAACTTGATTTTACTGATTTTTAGACTAAAGTTTTCCAGTAATTTTCTAATGGCTATAATTTGATATAGATTTCTTTGATCTTTGTCACTTAATTTTGACATTTTCATACCCTTTTCTACATCCTGCTGTAAAGAACTCCTGTAAGACAAAGCACACGAGTCAGTGCAGTAGGCAGAAGGGAAAAGGAAAGCCAGTGTGGAGCTTAAACACTGCGGCTGGGCCGATGGGAGAACCCTTCTCTGTTCAGATATTCAGCTTTCACTAATCTGCCATAACTAATCAGAGATATTCTGAAAAGGTCCACCTGAAATTGATCTGAATAAAGCTGAAAAAAATTTTCAGCTTTAAAAATTTTCCCAAAGGAGGTGACTTACATTAGCCATGTTACACAGTCATATGTTCTCTAGCTGTGTTGTATTTTTGATTCATGTGTAACTTTTTTCTTTTTCTGCAGAGGACTTTTGGTTCTGTGTATTCTAATGTCCTTTATCTCAAGCTCTGTACAGTTTGAGACACTACTAATTTAGTGTCTTTTTCCTTGATATTAACAGTACTGCTGAATTAATTTTCACCCATTGCTAGAACAATTCCAATAAGAATCCCCTGGCCACAGCACCATTCTGTTGTTTAATGCAGATTAAGTTCTACACCATTGCATTTTTTCCATCATAATTATGCATCTTAAAAAATATATATTACCAAAATTAGAACATTTACTTTGTTTCAAGTGAGGCCCAGTCCTGCTTTCACTAAATTAATGAAGTGGACTCGGGTTGGGTTGATGAGTGCTCTCTCTTCTCTTTAGGCTGCACTGAATATTTTAAAGTTGCTGTCTGAGTTGGACCAACAAACCACAGAGATGCCAAGAACAGGAAATGGACCAATGTCTGTGTGAGTGTGACCCATTGACTTTCCCTTGCATTAATGGAAACCTCTAACCCTATGATGTACAATAAACAAATAAAATGTGAGGGTTTTTTTCTTTGCCAGAAAGGTTAAAATGCCAAAGGCTGTTACCTCCTTCAGAAGGACGACAGGGTAGGTTCTATGATCAAGCTTGTAATTTTTATGTGTCAAATGCTAATTACTAAGCAGGAGAAAGTGGATAAAATGTAATGGTTGTGATATGGAGCAATTCTGACTGTGATCCATCTGCTTAAATTAATTGTTTACATACGTATGTAAATAATGTGACTTTTCAGTGTGTTTAAGCTGCTCCTCTCTTTCTAGAAATCTTCTGTATGTAAACCGTAAACAATGTATAGGCTTCACAGCTTGCTTTCAGCAGAAACACAGAGGCTGCAAATTACTCTCTTTGATCAGAGGGGAAAAGAAAACATTTAGCCTCTCATTTAGATAATAAGCTGTCAACAAATGGTGGAATTAACACGGTGCTAATTGATTAAAAATGGAGGCCTGTTATATGGCAACAAATTGTTATATGCACCTCAAATTCTTGGTATCCAATTTAGAAGCATCTTATTTGTGGAAATAGTGTTTTATCTCCTAAGTAACAGGTGTTTTCTCACTTGCAGATGTGTGAAACAAGAAATGGAAAGTGACCCTCTTCTCAAACCGGCTAACTCAAACACTTTGGGACAAACACTGGACAGCACTGCCTAAAAAAGGCTTTTGACTGGACCCAAACCTGAAAGCACCAGAGAAAATCAAATGCTTCCTATTAATGTAACCTAACTGTTTTAGAGTGCTACAGTCTTTACAACCTACTGTAGTGTCTAAATCATAACCGTTGCTTTTTCTTCAAACAGTGATAAATTTTTAGTTTCATTATGTTGTTTTGATTGAAATGACACTATAAATTTTTCATTTAAAAGTTTCTTAATTGTATCTAGAACAATAGCACAGTTTAGAAACTTTGTCTTCTGAGACTGACATGTTATCTGTGAACTAACTTGGGAAGATCATATCCATGTATGTGGTTATTTTGTTTTTATTGAAATAGCAAAGTTTCACTGGAAACAAGTTGTGTGTCCACCATTTTAAAAGTCCAATATTTTCGCAAACCTAGCGTAATTATCCAACGGTTGAATTAATTGAAACACTTTAGGAATTTTAAACTTTGATCATTTTTGGTTAATTTCTAGTTTTCTTGAGTGGGGGGTAGGGGAACTCGAATGCAATGTGACTTTAAATGATCTCTGATCTATGTTTTAAGGAATGTGTGTATAGATGGCACACAGCTCACTACATTACAGGATATGATCTCAATGTAGTGCATATAAAACCGCAGATTGATTTTCCTTGAGTGCTTTATACTGTTTAATTACATCTCCATGTAGGGCTGAAAAAAATTACCTATGTTTATATATAAACTGTGTTGCTTTTGATGTTGTGTTATTGCGCACTGAACTGTGCGCAATAAAGTTTTTGCATATGGTCCAGGTAAAGCACGATAGCCTTGCAAGTTAAGTACTGCTTCAGTTCATTGTTTACGCTGGAATTTTTTCTCCCCATGGAATGTAAGTAAAACGTAGTGTTTGTCACCAATAAATGGTAATACTAAATTTTTTTGGTTAATTTATTCTTGTATGCCACTACAGGGGCTGCTTTTTTATAGGATTTGTAATGCTTGTGATATAGTACGGGCAGTATTGTAAAGCTATGGAGTAACTGTACAATGGTTATCAATTACATATAAATAACTACTATTTAGTAATGTGGAGAATGTGAAAACCTGGCAAGGTCAAGGAAATTCAAAAGTAATTTGGGTACATTTTGTTATTTGTGCCACAGTGTGTTAGTGCAACTGTATTAATGGGAGCTTAAACTAAAGTTATGACAAGAAACCTGGCACACAGGTTGGTATGATTTCAAGGTTTAAGTCTCTACTTTTAAGTTTCCTTGTTTGCTTGTAATTTGAGTCATAACCTTGCCTTGCACTTAGTAATTTTGGGGGGTAGTACATTCAAAACAAAACTCTCCCTCTAGCAACAAAAACTGGCACCGTAGACTGACACATGACAGTGTATCATTTGGTTGTGATCTACGTTCAGTGTGTACTTAACTGGTAATCTGTAGCAGCACTTCCTAAACACCTGTGTGCAGCATGTGTAGTAACTCTTGTCAGAGAGCAGTTACTGCATAGGCTGTGTCTCGAAGCTAAATGTCTCAGCCATTTTATTTGCATTATCAGAAGCAGTTGGGCCACATTAACTGCATACCAAATTTTATTGAATCAAGTTGGTTTTGATCATTACAAGTGCAAAAAACATTGTAAAGTTTTTTGTTGGTTTTCTTTTTTTTTTTTTTTTACATTTGTAGAACTAAAATGCTGTACATTTAAAAATTAAAAGAAACTTGCTAGGCTGAGGCTTTGTATTGCAAATTCTTACCATTTAGAAACTACTTACCAAGCACTCCATGTTGGAAAACAGATACCACACTGATAGCGGTGTACATGCTCTCCCTAGAAGAGTCTTCTCTTTGGATGGGACTAGAGCCTGTTCTTTTATTTTGCAGCATTAATTTAATGATAACCCTATGTTTCATATGAACCTTCATGAAGGTACTTTGCCATAGACACCTCTCTTTCAATACTCTTAAATGCATGTCATCTTAGAGGTGCTATGTAAGAGAAGGTTCTTCTGTCAAAGACCTTGTAATGACAGCCTCGTGATGGAAGACTTCGGGTCACTGTGTGGATTCTAGGTAAGCCAAAGTGAGTTCCAGATAAAAGTGTGTTTTCTACAGCACTACAAACGCCTGCTTTTTTCTGTTGTCTCCTCCGCACTTGATGCAGCAAAGGCTAGGAAGAATGATTACATATTATACGTAATCACCTGAAAGCTTTATATGACACTTTTGTTTAACAGATACTAAAATGTTCTGCAAGGAATACACATATGAGAAAACTGAGGTGAAAGTGAAATTCTCTGACTGCAGGAGACTAGCAGGCTAGCACTGGTACAAAGCATATATTTCTGAGTACTGGCAAAGTGCTGTCTGCAAGACACCTCACCTATTTGGATTCTTTCTTTGAACTTTTTACTTTT
>NW_010103723.1:0-6353 GCF_000699245.1 Pterocles gutturalis | reverse complement strand
GGGAAAGAGCTTCTGAATATGAACATCAATGTACATTAGCTTGGGCTTCATGCCACACATGTCAGTAATGATCCCATTATAGAAAATTTAAGTATAGGATCTGTTCCAAAATTACTGTCTCATATTCAGATCTTAATTGGTTAGGGTTGTTCTCCCACAAGCGGATTTTACCAAGCATTTTTCTCCCTGTTATCTTATTTGGCTATGCTTATATCACCTAAATTACTAATCTGAGTGTTCCAGAATGTGCTGTACATTTAGAAAATTGTGAAATTTTGCAATCAAAATATTCAGTTCAGCTACAGAGAACTTCCTTTAAATCATATTCAAATGGGAGTAAGGAAAACAAAGTATTTAACTCAATCTATCAGTCTCATAATTATTGTGCTAACAACAACTGAGATAGCAATCTTGTTTCTTTTCAGAAATTACCACATTATTATTCCAGCCTCTTAAATCATATGGGCAGGGTTCTGCCAGAGGGCTGCCTGTCAGCCACTGCTTCGAAGTGCAGAGGAAGGAGGTCTGATCCCAAGGGATCTGCTTTAGTGACTTGTAACTGAAGGCAATTCCCAAGGAGGCAGGTCACTCGGGGAGAGGAGATGTGATGTTGCAGAACAAGTCACTGAATTTCAGAGCATTTCAGTCTTACTCATTTGGACTTTTTTAATGCTTGCCCATCCTACTTCCAAATGTGGAACATACAGGCTCAAAGGAAGTAGCTGAGGAGTTTGGAAACCAGATTCTGGAAATATTTGTGTTCTTTTTCCAGTAGTTCAGCTTGTAAATAAGATCAGCAGAGACCAGACAATGTAGGCAGTACACACCAAAGAAAATGTCCTGTCTGTCTGTACTCCCTCACATGTCTAGCCTTTGATAGATTCCAGTCTTCATGTTGCTATTTGCTGGTAGTGGAAAGAGCACTCATTACTGTTTTCTCAAATATAAAAGCCTGAAGCCAACATCTAAATTCTATCAGCTTTTGCATTGCTTTCCTTCAAGCGTTTTCTTATTTGTACAAGTATACAGCTGCACTTAGCAGTGGCTCTTGTCAAAAGAACAATACTGTGCCACTGTTCTTTCAAGAGGTGCAGCCAAATGTCTCATGGCCATGCCCTGTATAAGGACCTGAAGAGCGGCTTTGTAGATGTGCTGCATGTGAAACCTGACGAATGGAGCGTTTTCCAGGGCTGTGTGAACAAGCTTACAGACTGCTGCTCAAGTCTCCTATTTTAAGTAACAAGTTGCACTCTGAATTTGATATACAAGAAGGTAGTCCGTGTTCATCCAGGGATTCTGCAGTAGTATCTGCTTTCTTGAACGGGTCAGTTTGCTATGCTTGAGACAAAAAAATGCGCCAAATCTTAGTACTGCACATCAGAGTTAAATGTAGCTGTACTTGAGTTCCACTGCAATTATTAAGTTTCCTAAGGATCAAACCAAAATTCTGTTCTTACCCACTGATCAAAGTTAAAAATAGTTTTATTCTGTCCTAATGTATAAAGACGAATGGTGGAAGTTCCAAAAGTGCCTAACTGCAGGAAGAGATAGGATGTGTGTGTACCACTTCACTCATCTCGTTCTGTGAAGCAACCATGTAATTGTTTCCTGCTTTTATTTTGAAAGTCCGCAGATAGGAGCCAACAGAATAAGTGTGAATCAAGTTAATATCTTCCTCAAGGGCTTCTATATTTGTTATTTTTATTTAGACAAATCTGTTTAAGCTCAGACAAAGAAATGCTGCTCCAGGGGCACTTACAAATCTGAAAATACTCAACTTCTCTGTGGCTGTGACATGCTGTATTGCTTCCCTTTATCGGCTGATTGGATACGTACACTTAATTAATACCCAGGAACTTCTGAGCAAGAACCAGAACATCCCATGGAAGGGGGCTGGGGAAAAAAATTAAGTTGTCAGAGCAAATTGAAATCTCAAGGGTATTCATTTAATCTCTGGATTAGAACTGAATAAAAGCATACAGATGGCAAATAATACTTATCCAAGAGTGTATTTTATTCTCCAACAAATTATTTTGTATACCACTAGCAGCATCCTAATGCAAGAAAATTGCATTTGATTAGAAATGAAAAAATTAACGGAGCTTTTAAACTTTATTCATTCCCCACTTCCAATTTCACAGTATTTTTTAGCAACCTGCTAAAATAAGATGTTTTAGATTTTAAATGTCCCATATTAATGATGCAGAAAATACCCTTCACGAGTATGCTTTCTATACTTTCCTCCTCTGCTACCATTCTTTCAGTATCTTTAGTATTTCCAGACAAAAGATAGTCTTTTATGTTTAAATGCCTTTTTTTTTTTTTTCTTTTAGCAGAAGGGAGATTTATGTCCCAAAGGCAGCAATCCCAACCATGTGTTAAGGGACAAAACCTCTGATACGTTTCATGTCAAAGTCTAAAGGCAAAATCTGTTTGGGGACAACTGGACATCTCTACAGACACTCATCCCTATTCCTCATTTTATCATGAATGCAATCTCCCAAATTGCTGCTGTTACCATTTTAAAGCCGTAACTGAGTATGTCACAGTAGGGATTTATATTGTGGTCTGATTGCTAAGTATTGTTTTCATTGTTGTTTTCACACAGTAGCTTGGTTTTAACCAAGATGACTATATAGCTCTTGCCTGTTTGGATCTCTCCGTGGTGATCCACAGCTACTGACCTCTCAACTTGCTGCTGCAAACAAAGTTCCTGCTACAGTCACAATGTAGCTGTGATGCATTTCTGTCGTTTTTGAAAGGAAACACTTCACAGTCTGTATGAAGAAAAAAAAAATAGAACTTTGTTTATGTGCAGATAAATCTGAATAGATCTCCCTGTTGGGTCTCTTTTGCTGAAACTCAGCTGGGTCATTCGGAGTCTTCATTTGTTTCTAGTTTTAGCTGCAGGCTAGAAAAATTATGGCTCCACAACTAAACTATGGCAGTTTATCTTACTGCCCTTTAATCCATTCTGTGAATTTTTTCATATTCCAAAATACCAGTGTGTATGATTTGGCAGATGCTCACAAAGATTTTTTTTCAATACCATGTCACTGTGCTGGCTGTTTTATTTTGATTATCATAGTGCTCCACAGCAAAGCTGCTGACCCAACAGTTCAGAGAGATCTTTCCATGGCTTTCTTAATGCATACCTTTTTGGTTTTTGTTTTTTTTTTTTTTTTTTTAATTCTATTACAAAATTTTATGCTGGAAAATTACAAACTGTGTTAGAAATTTCTTAAATATTGGAGGCAACTGGTGCTGGATTTTCAGTTTAGGTAATTTTGTCAGGAAGTCAGAGGTTGCATCCCAGTTAAAGTTTGGATTTCTTCATATTCAGTTCTGATTTTAAAAAACCCTGAACATTAACAATGTAGCAGTTGGATGCTGCCATGTGAAATATTTAATCATCTCATGAGATTAACAAGGTCTTGTTCAGCAATTCAGAAACATTTCTTCTTTCATCAAGTTTCCCCTTCCCTTGGGCACTAGAGAACAAGATGATTCTGTGCCAGTGCACAGTGTTGGCATTTGTAAGAAGCTGAAAACACGTCCCGGTGAAGGCTGGCATAAAATACAAAAGCATTCTTCAGAAGTTTTTAGTACTGTTAAAAAAATGTATGACTGCCTGCCTTTTAACCTTTTACCTTTGGTTTGGCTGCTATTGCAAGATTAGACAGAGTAACTAACTGCTCCTGAATGACTCCTACAAGAGCAAACACAGGCACAGGAGACTGGAGAAGCCCAGCCCAGCACACTGCTGCCTGCAGCTGCAGTGAATAACCACCCTGTGCAGGAAAAGTGCACGGCTGTCCTGCAGGCAAAAGTCCTGCTAATTGCCTCTGAGGTAAAACTTGCACAGGCTGGCTGCTCTGGTCAGCAGTGCCCCATGGAAGAGGTCCCTCTGCAAGTGAAAAACAAGGAGAATTGGGACTTATGTTTTGTCTTTTGCCACTTCTTGAGGAACTTCCTCAGTTCAATGACTTGCTACACTGAGCCCTGACTGAGCAAAAAACTCATCTAGCTAAAGAGATTTTCAACATTGTTCTGCCAAGGAGAATAAAATGCACTGAAATAAAATAAATTTGATACTAAGCTCTGCTGCAGCTGTTTAACTTCCCAGACTTTCCCATTTTCCCTTTCTTGCCAAGGAAGACAACACAAATCACACTTACAGTTCCTTTTGCATTGTACACGTGACATGGATTTGCAGTGTAACAAGATTAGTTTTCCCTGTAATCCTCTTAAAATGTCCTTCCTTTGATTGTCTTTTCATCTTTTGGTGTTCTGGAACTTGGATTAATGGGATTGAGATTTATTCCACAAGTCCTGTTTGATAAGCTGCTTTCAAGAATTAGTTGCCTACAAACACATTTCATTTGGAGAAAGCATTTTAATGGCAGCTGAATTATGCAGTGTTATGCCAAACATTCTGTATATATGTATTTGCAGTATGTTATGTCTGTAAATGCTACTAGACAAGGAGGTGAATAAAACAGGACAGGCTTACTAATTTCAGAGCATCTAAAATACCTCACATGGCTTCTCTAGGCACATTTGCAGAGCCCTGGCTGTATGTTTGCAAACTAGCTGACAAATTGACCTTTTCTTGTTCTCATCACATTTCAAGCACCATCCTTAAACTACCCCTTCCATTGGTCCCACAGGACCTGCTTACCCTGCAGTCAGCTGGATCTGGTCCTTGGCACTGAATCCCCATTTAGTTCACAGCAGTGTGATACTAAAGTAGCAGTTGGTGTGCTGAAGCACTGATGTGACACATCACACAACACTAACACTTCATACAACTCAGACTGAGTGACTAAACAGCTCTGCCTGGTGCCTTGGCATAACCAATGTGTATTTTACAAACAGAAAAACCCAAAGCATGGAGCAGCTACATGATTTTGAGCTAGTCTAGACCAAAGCTGCTTATTGCAGAACTCAGTGTTGTTCAACTCCTGTGTTTAGCCCAAAACACTGCCCTACTGATGTGAAACTAGCGTATGGCTGTGTGCCTTCCCCTGCCTCTTTAAACTCTGGCTCCATTGCAAACCTATCGCTTTAGTTGGTCTGACTCTAGCGACAGAAGTTCCTACCTTCCCCAGGAGGTGCTGAGAGAAGGGTCATGGCTGCAGAACATTTCTGAATCATATGGTGGCAGCCCCTCCTATACGGCGACCACTAGCGAGGGATGAAATGCTGTGCTTGGCTGACCTTTCTGAACCTGAATAGATGCACGCACTCTGTGCAAGTGTTGGACACTGAAAATACCTTCAGTGTGTATTCAAGGATGTCATGTGGCAGGTCTCCATTAGATACGGGTGGCTGGATTCACACCCCATGTCTAAGGTGAATTTATAGCTATAAAATCACCCCACACTGCAGTGCTCGGGTCACAAGCCAGGCTGTTCTCATTCAAGACACATCGATTGCTCTCTCTTACTGTCCTCACGTTACTCAGAGGCAAACTATTTAACATGATGTAATTTGCCTGTCTATGGCCACCTAAAAGCTAAATAACTGCTACTGCCATGTGTTCCCCAAACTGCGGGACGCTTCCCCCCAGTGACACAAACCTGAGCTGAAACCTGGCTGCACAGGAGCATGGAGCCAGAGCTGGGAAAATGCAGTGGTGCAAGCAGGCAGTCCTGGAATTAACAGCTTGGGAGCTCCTACTCTGGATTTTTATGTGGGGCCCCAACATAAAAAATACATGGCCCTGTTGGAGAGAGTCCAGAGGAGAGCCACAAAATTGGTCAGAGGGCTGGAGCACCTCCCCTATGAGGACAGGCTGAAAGAACTGGGTTTGTTCAGCCTGGAGAAAAGGCTCCGAGGAGACCTAATAGCAGCCTTCCAGTACCTGAAGGGGCTACAGGAGAGATGGGGAGGCACTCTTTATCAGGGAGTGTAGTGAGAGGACAAGTGGTAATGGGTATAAGCTGAAAGAGGGGAGATTTAGACTAGACATTAGGAAGAAATGTTTTCCTGTGCTGTGGGTGAGGCCCAGGTTGCCCAGAGAAGCTGTGGATGCCCCATCCCTGGAGGGGTTCAAGGCCAGGCTGGATGAGGCTTTGAGCAACCTGGTTGGGGGAGGCTGTCCCTGCCCATGGCAGGGGGGTGGGAACTCAATGATCTTTAAGGTCCTTTCCAACCCAAACCATTCTGTGATTCTATCACTAGGGCTGGATGTCGCCGCTGCATTTGCACATGCCTTTGGACAAGTTACTGAACATCTCTGAACCCGCTTTTTTCTTTCTAAGAAGACAATAAAGAGAAAATTTAAGTTTAGAGAGCCGTACTCGCCCACCACGGCCAAGCACGTCGGACGTACCGACGCCCCAGCCCGG
>NW_010103722.1:0-13345 GCF_000699245.1 Pterocles gutturalis | reverse complement strand
CTGTGATTCTGTGATTCTGTGAAATAGCTCTATTTAAGTTGTACATAGACAGATTTATCATTGACATTGGAATTCAAAAAATTCTGTAAGAAGATCTAATGATCATGTTGTCAACAAAAAAAGACAGTCTTAGACTTTTTTTTCTCTGATTATTGCAATGGTTTTAATAGAAGTTGTGTATTTCTCCAAATGTCAAAACATGTTCTGCCTTCCTGCAACAGCCAAAAAATTAACTATGAAATCGTAAGTCCTCCTGACCATGGAGAAGGCTGCAAGCTATTGTTGTCTTATTGTCTTCTTTTTTATTTTCTTTTTTGCGTGGTACCTTTAGGACCAACCCCTGAAAACCAGGCACTCCTTTTCTATGAAGAAATGACCAATAACAAAGATAAATATAGAAGACTGGATAACCATTGCCCTGATTTGTTTTGGCAGTTCACAGTAATCTTATGTAAATGTCAGTTGGTTTCTGGTGTTTGACTGTATGTCATTATTGATTCATTTCCTGAGGTCCTAGCTCAAATTCACTCAGTCAACCCCTAAACAACTCCAAGGATTCCAGATCTCTTTCTTCAGGGCACACTGTTGCAAAACCAGTATTTGTTCTCTCATAAATTACTTTAGTGGCATAGCAAAAGAAAATTTACATCCACACACATGAATTTATAACAGACAATTACAAGATTTCAATAAGCGATGCTGATGAAAGCAATCAGCTTTCAAACTGTTCAAGTATAAAAATCATGGATCTGTAGCCAGTGGAAAGGCTTACCCTTCCCTTTCCAAGGTCATTTCAGTTAGTTTCAGATTAGGCATCACGATTATTATTTTCCCATGAGGACAATGAGGAAGGTCTGCATTCCTCATTCCATTATGCAATTCACCTTGACATGCTTTTTACATTTGTAACTGTCCCAAAAATGTAAAATATGATAGCCTTGTTACATTGATATTTTATTTTCAGTACAGCATTAACAGGAACATTAGAGTTTCAGGAAGAGCAATAAAACTAAAAACATACATTACATATTGTAGTTGAAAGAACCTGCAAGGAATTAGTTGGAACTGTAAATACACTCAGATGGACTGTAATAATTTAGAATCAGGTTACTAAGACTTAAATTTCATATGGGCAAAACTCTACTTTCCTAACTCAAATGAGGAGCCCCACAGGAATCAGTGAACCAAGAGAGGCATAATTTTGTTTATGCACAACTTACAGAGAAGAGAAACATCTCCTATCTGCATATTCCATGCTCCTTCTTAGGATGGACATGAAAGCTATCCTTCCAACAGCAACTCCTTAGAGCCCCATCTTAAACTGCCTCCTTCTTGAGCTCACTGATTTTCAGTAGCAGGCACCAAGAATGATGAAAACTGAATGGAAAGGACCGTCAGTCATCCCAAGCAGAAGTGTAGGATTAGCAAACTAAGGCAGCTTCATCCTAGGAGATGGAGCATCTCCAAAGCAGAGAAGTTTGTGCAAAGACCAGTCCCAAAGGCAATTTCACCACATTGTCATAAAATCCTCCTAGTTTTCTGCAGCTCTGCACTCTACTACATGCAAAGTCAATACTGAAAAAGACACAACACATTTCTGGCTTACAGATACCGTTACATCTAGAGGAGGATTGGGGATCTAGTGGATTTAAGTGTGTCTAAACTTCACTTAATATGAGGTCTCCACACATGGCTAGTGTGGCCCACTGGAGAGGAAGCCATTGTAAGATTCAGATGTGAACCCCAACTTTGACATTAAACTATTGAATACAAAAAAACCAAATTTAGTAATTTGGGATACATTATAGGATACATTGTGTTCCATTCCCACAACTTTATGGGGTTTTCATATTATTCAGATTTTTAACCAGTAGCAGTTTGTGGACTTTTTTTTTTCAAATAATTCCGCAAGTTTTCCCTTCCTCTATAAAACCAGATAAAAATGTGAAATTTTAAATACATCCTATAACTTTGTGGCTTTTCCAGCGAATACCACAAAGAACCATTTGTAAGATTAAAAAATAGTAAAATTCTGAGTCTAACAAGATCATTTAAAAGAAATTCTACTCTTTGCCTCATCCTTTATCAAAGAGTCAAAGTAATTATTGAAATTAAATCCTTATTAAAATTTATCATATTAAGTATACAAGACACAAGTGACAATAAATACCAAAAATATAGAATGACTCCAAAACAAAATAACACTCCCCATGTTGAAACTCCCTTATAGAATAATAAAGACTAGAAGAACAGCTGTCAAAAGACCCTGCTGTCCTCTCTTTTGTTGTATTCTTTAATACAACCCAACCTGCTCTTCAGAGAGAAGGAAGCACTGGGGCACTCCGGGGGGGTGCAGCAGGGTGCAAGTGGTTATCCCCATGAACAGACATCAGAGTCCATCACTTAGTCCTACAGATTTTGAAGTGTTAGTGGAAGGGCCAAGACCACCCTTACAGCACTTGCTCCTTGGCTGCTGGTCTCTGACCACCCCTGGCAGCCCATTCATACTTGAAAGCCCCTCTTTAACATGAGCATCTATTGCAACACAGGGAAGATATGGGACCGTATTATCCCTTAGTCTGTCCAAGGATGCCGACAAAAATGACGTATCCTGTTCTCCTTAGGTGAGGCCTCAGGCACACAGAGAAACCTCCATGATGTCCAAAGCAGAGAAAAATATAAAGTAGTAAAAGAACACTGATGTGAAAAAAAAAGCTAGTCCCTGCGTCATATGTCCTCCACGTACAAAACCATTGTAGTCTAATAACAAAGCAAAGATGAAAAAATGTGATCTTTGAAGATAATACATTCACATCACAAAAGGAATACAGAAGTGGCAAACACAGTTTTCCTAAAAAAATATGCATCAAAAGTGGGTCTCTTTCTGACAATGTAGCATTTACAGCAGAATTACCAATACCAAAGTATCCTAATGCCTATGTTTTCAGTAGGCATACTGGTCTTCTCTTTCACCTCTATTTTTCTCAAGAGACAGAAGTTCCTAGTGATAAGAAGCAGTACCTTATGAAAAATACAACTAACTGAAGAGGTCTGCCTAAAATAAAGTAGCACCACAAAGCTGAGCAATCATAGGCATGAATGCTGACAAGGCAGTCCAGCCTTTTCAAGGCTAAGATATTAAAGCCTTATTAAAAAAAACAAAACAAAACAAAACCCCCCTAACAAACAACAAAAAAATCCAGACCAAAAAAAACCACCAAAAACTAATGTCACATCAAAAGCAGACTTGATTAAATTTGTTCACAAAGCTCTTGGAATGATTCTAGCTGGAATCTAAATCTAAGCTTTTGGCCCAGAAAAGAGAACACCAGTAAACCCATGCTAGCTGTTGCAGCATTTTACATGTAGAATCTGATCAGAGTTTAGCTTGTAGGATCCAAACACAGTTGAGCAACATTTGATTATGATTATTTTATTTGATTTTCTGAAGTATTCACCAATAGTCTTGTTACTTTGAAGATACCTCATTTCAAGCTGTTCAGCTTTTATTCAACAAAGCCAAACAGAATTTCTTTTTATGAAACACTGTAAATATAGAAAGCTGTAAATTAAGTTGCTCTGGAACAGAGAAAGCAATTTTAAGAAATGTCAAGTGACACATCTAGCTTTGAAATCACTCTTCACGGGAAGGAATATGACTTTCCCTATCTTCCTGCCAAAATGGGAAGCAAAACCACTATTCAATACAGGCCAGAAAAAATAAAATAACTATGTGTTTACATTATAAGACATACCAGTAGGTAGAAGAGATACTTAGGAAAAGAAGAATTGTACTTATGACCACAAATCTTAGGTGTTAGAATAAGCATTAGAAGCACACTCCAGATTTTCAAAGATATGAATCAATTACTGTATTACTTATTAGAATATACGCTTTATCTAAAACAAACACTTACAAGCTTGTACTATTAGTTACACATCACAGTGGTTTTGGAACTCTCTTAATAAAACTGAGTAATTAAATAATTATTCAAGAAAGCACATATATTACAGTACTGATATAAATGGGTCTGTTAATGACACGAGTTGTTCTTGCTGTTAATATGCCTTTCACACACTGAACCATCCAACCATTTCAGTCTAGATAGGTAAACTTGAAAGATATTCTGCTGTATAGGCTGGTAACTATTAAAAACTTACCACAAGCAAAGATTTTGGAGCATAGGTTTCCAAACTGCTTTGCTGAGCAGAGCTTGAAGAGTTCCCCAAACAATGGTGGTGGGTTACCTGAGTTGATGCACATCTGCACAAGCAGGTCCATCTGATCACTACTATGTGTTGCCGCTGTGCACCGCAGAGATCACCTCCTGGCAACCAGTGTGATTTGCAGCTTTTGCTGCAAGAATACAACCAGTACTGGAACCTGCTTTTCAGGCTCAGCACAAAGAAGCAGACTGTGCTTGGAGAAGGGAGTCAAGATGCACTATATAGGCTTAAGGGTACAATAGCCTTGGCAAGGCAGGTGGCTGTGAATGGGAATGCACAATGAGAAGTCAGGACCCTTGTGCTGGGGTCCTGGCTTTAGGGGTTTGCAGGAGAAAGATGGCGAGAAGGGGAGAGAAATGCTAGACTTCAATTTCACACACGCAACCTGCAAAAAAATGGAAAAATTAGGTTTTTTTTAAAAGCCATCTTGTAAAAAAAAAAATGAAGTCTAGTTTGGGGTTATATGTAGAATGTTATTTGTTCAAAACAATACGTAAACCAGTCTTATAAAATGACGGTCAAGTGGGTAAACTGCTGAAAGGTAAGAGCACTAGAAAACCTGTAAACACATTTCCACAAAGTTTGCAAAGACATTTTATTGTAAGTTTGTCATTCCAGGCTATAAAAGTGGAGGTACTTGTATAGCAAATTAAGTATCCAAAAAATTCAGTAAGAAATTTTGCGTAGAAGTTGAAAGTGATTTTCGAAAGTGCAACTTTATGGGCCTTAATGATTCCACCATTTACTTAGTGGAAAAGTTCCAGTGGGTTTATATTCCCTTCCAATTGTCACTGACATTTTTCATTGTGCTTTTGATCCTTCTTACGTGCATTTCTTTGGGACAATATAAAACAGCCAGTAATGCTTTGTAGATAAACAACACATCTGAAAAATGTATACATGGGCCTCCATTAGCCCAGTGCTCAAGACAGTATTGGTGTTCAATTTGAACAGATGCTGAGTGGAAATTGGTGATGATAGAGCTACAACATTATACAGCTCTAGCAGTATATATACGTATATAACCTCAGAAGTCACCTCCTAGTAGGTTTGTCAGTCCTGATGATCAATCCATCTACGTAATCACATCTGAAACCTCTAACTGCTCTACTATTACAGCCCCATACTATAGTGCTTGCTTGTTCAAATGAAACTATTCATGACATTACAAGTAGGCATCCTACCAGGACAAGCAGATTTTAATCTCCTACCCAATCTGAACAGAAAAAGGACATACTATGAAAGGCAACAGTGTAAAACTGGTAGATTTTGATACTCAGACTTCTGATTACAGCCCATCTTCTACTACCCTTGCCTTTCATTTGAAGAAAACTATCTACAGTTTTATTTTTGTCCAGACTCCTGAAATCCAGTAAGCGTGTATCTTACTCCTCACTGTTAAATTTCTGCTGGAGAGCACTGCTTGTTCTCTGATTGAGATTATCAGCAACTTTCAGCCAGATCTCTCAGCTGCAAGCAGATCTTTCAAGTCCTGAGCGATTTCTCCTCCACAAATCATCTCCTATTAGGCGCAAAACTTGCTGGGAAAGTTCCAAATTCCCTCTTCATCCCTCTGGGATGTTTCTTAAATCTCTGCACCAGGTCTTCAACAAAGGAATGAGCTCTTGGTTTTGGAATTAACATGAATAAACTGTTTAGTTTCTTAATTACTGGGCTAGGCTCTATCCAAAAGGGCCCAAGTTTGGAATTCTTTTCCTGGCTACTTTTTCTAGTCAAGAGCCAAGCATTTTCTGCTCCCTGGATGGGCACATAATTCTTTTCACTCTTTTGGGCTTCTACCATCTTTGCTTGCAGCTCAGGACTGCCTTATATTCAGGAATACTGTGCTGAAGACAGAGATATAACAACACTGTGACAACAGCTACCTAGAGAGGACTCTGATAATTATCAGTGCCTTTTTGTTAAGGCAAAGGAAAGCAAAAGTGCAGAAATAAACTCTGGAAAAGTAATGGATAATAGAACACTAGCAAAGACAACAAATGTTATTTTTATATTCTAGCATTTACAGTCTTCACCAAGACTTTAAGTGTTTAATTTGCAGCCTCTGAACTCCGCACCAATCAAGCTCAATTTATTCAAGTGCAAATCCCACAGCAACTTTTAGCATTGCATAAAAGTAATTTCGCATACAGAAGCCGCAAGTGACAAGGATCAATTTAGAAATTTAAATACAATCTAGTTCATAAAAATCCTTTCTTCAGCAATTCAAATCCTTTTTGCTGGTCCTCTGTCAAAAGTCACTCAATTATTTGGTACTACAATGGCATTGCACACTCATCCAAACTGTATACAAGTCTTCTGTATTTTCAAACTGATTAATTCCTCCCAGTCTCGAAGAAATTTCCTAGCCCTTCCTGATGGTCAGTTCTTTAATTGGAGATGCAGGAGCACAGATTATGTTACTTTAAACTTGCTTTCTCTTCCTGTGTGTTAAGGTGTGAACTCTAAATTGGGAACACACATAGTTTAGGATCCTTCCAGTTACTGCCAAACAATGTAGCAATGTGCGCTTGCAGCCCGGAAACCCAACCATGTCCTCGGCTGCATCAAAAGAAGAGTAACTAGCAGGTCGAGGGTGGTGATTTGCCCCCTCTACTCTGCTCTCGTGAGACCCCACCTGGAGTACTGTGTTCAGCTCCAGGGCCCCCAACATAAAAAAGACCTGGACCTGTTGGAGAGAGTCCAGAGGAGGGCCACGAAGATGCTCAGAGGGTTGGAGCACCTCCCCTATGAGGACAGGCTTGGAGAGTTGGGGTTGTTCAGCCTGGAGAAGAGAAGGCTCCGGGGAGACCTTCTAGCAGCCTTCCAGTACCTGAAGGGAGCCTACAGAAGAGATGGGTAAACATTCTTTATCAGGGAGTGCAGTGATAATGGCTACAAGCTGAAAGAGGGTAGATTTAGATTAGATATTAGGAAGAAATTTTTTACTGTGAGGGTGGTGAAGCACTAGAAGAAGTTGCCCAGAGAAGCTGTGGATGCCCCATCCCTGGAGGTGTTCAAGGCCAGGCTGGATGAGGCTTTGAGCAACCTGGTCTAGTGGAAGGTGTCCCTGCCCATGGCAAGGGGGTTGGACTCAGTAATCTTTCAACCCTAACCATTCTATGATTCTATGAAACAGCTTTCATCTACTCTATATGTGCAGTTGAAATAATCTAAGTACTTAAGAACATCTTTCTCTCCCAAAAACTTGGGTTACATCACTTACTGCTCACCATCAAATCCAATGAGCGTTCCAGTTCCACAGTGAGTTTTACCTCATTTTAAGTACAGACAGAAACAAAACATATTATATATTTTGGTCCCAATGTTTTACATTGTCTGCTACAGGATAAAGCTGTTGACTGTCTTGAACTACCTGGACATTAGGGATCAGCATCAGCACATGTCCTCCAGTTTCCGTCATACTCTTAAACTTATTACTGTAAAGGATGCCTAATCAGCTCATTATTTAGTTTCTTTTATCTTTAGGTGATATATCATGGAATACTACAGACTGACTTTCACTCAATTACACACTCTGGTTTAAGCTTGTCCTAGTAATGCACCAGATCAAATCTCCCAAGTTTTCTGTTATTTTGGAAAATATAATAGCATATGTTGAAAACTGAGGTTACAATTGATGCTTCGTGCTTTTTCAGTTCTCTCTTCCAAGGCACCCTTTAGATCTCTGACTCATGGGAGCTTCACAGCTCTTGTTCTCCTGCAATTAACTTAGCAGCATAAGCTGCAGTAAACCCAGTATCCTTTGTCGGATTTAAGACTAACTGATTCTTGGTCAGCCTCAGTATTCTCAGCTGTACATCCCTCAGGTATACAACTCTCCTCTGTAGAAAAAAAAAAAAAATCATTTCAAATGGGAGCACATTCACTGCCACAATCCAATCCTAGTTTTACGTACTTGCATTTTTACTTCATTTACTTTGGTTTGAGAAACCTTCTCATGTAGAGTTGGCCTTCTCCATATGTTGTCCCACTGACCTTAGAGGATAATTTTGCCACAATTAAGCAGTATTCTGCATATGAAATTGCTGTAGAATTCCCCCCTGACATGTTCACCACATCCTTCCTCCTCCACCCTGTGTTTTCTTTTATTCCTTGCACACCCTGTAAGCTACTGAGCTGCTAGCCAGGGGAGAAAAAAGTGTCAGCACAAATACTTCACATATACTTAGAGCTTCCAAAAGGCTAAAACATCATTAAACAGTATCCCAAATGATAAGATTTATGGACACCATTGATTAATTTAGAACTAGACAGGAGAGATAAATTGCAACTACATGAAAGCAACCACTAGATAAATCTAAAGCTAAGTGCCTTAACTAAGTAATTTCACATCACTGCTTTTATTTGGCTTAATCAAATCTGAAATAATATCAGCCAAGAGTGTGAGGACAATAAGAAATCTAGATTCCTTTTTTAAAATTAAAAATTTTGCTAATTTCTCTTCTAGAAAGCTTTCATGCTTAGAGACATTAGATTCTTAGAAATGGAAAGAAAAATCGTGTTCCAAGACAAGATCTTGGAGGAGCATGTGTCAAGCACTTGGTTTAGGTAGGCTAGAGCCAGTGAGAGTGTTCTCTGTCAAAGGAAGACATTCTGAATGTCAGAAATTAAAGCATTTTCAAAATACTAACGGATTTGCAGGAAGTCCTTTTTGTTTCATAGAAAATTAAATGCTTGTGCAAAAACGTCTTCTATTTGTAAACTTAATTTTCTATGAAAAACAAATATGTTCAAAACCACTTGATCACTTTTGGCTGGACACATGTTGACACTTAATGAATCTATTTCTGAAGGCTTCTGACTTACTGTGTTGCTCCCTTGATCATCAAAACTTTGCAGATACCCATTAACTAATAAATCTAGGAAAAATTTTAAAATACATTACTTTTTAAAAAGAATTTAAAATATGTAGAAATATAAACAGGACAATCCTGAATTCTCCATCATGAAGAAAGCAATATTTTTTTATGGCCATTGCCGTTCAAAAGGAAAAGCCTCAAATATTCTCCAAAGCAACTAGAAGGATCATACTTAAGAAAACTGTACACTCACTCTGTGTAATATATGAACACTTATTAAGAAACAGAAGTAAAGTAATCCCATGACAGAAAGTTTAATCTTTTCAATTTACTATTGTTGTGTTCTCCTCATTGAGGCACTAGCAAGGTATTTTATCATGCCAAATAGCTGTATTATAGATGCACCCAGCACCACAACTGCAATTTTAGTTCTAGTGTGCTTGGCGCTGCACAAACTTTAACAAAAATACAGTTCCCTTCCCAGTCCTACGGTTTCATAATTTGGATAAGATCCTAAGAATACAATTCCCATTTAATTCAATGGTAAGCACATAACTAAAACCCTGTGCAAGGCATTGAACATTTAGCACAGTATTCACTAAGTAGATCCAGATGATGGGCCAAATCCAGCTCTGATGTAGGTGGGCAAAATGCCATTGAAATCATTTGAGTTGCAACATTAGAGCTGAATTTGACCTTATATTTTTTGAACATGATGCCAAATGACTGCAAAAACAATGTAGTTTTTACTCAAGTGCAAATGAATGCGGTGGTTTCATCCTAGCCCCTGGAGGACATGTATTCAGAGCACAAAAGAATCACACAGTTTGGCACAGCTTGTAACTGCTTTTCCGCAAAGATCCAGGACTAGAGTGTTCAGGGCGTTGCAGGTCATGAGCAAAGAAGGCAAAGCAGGGTAGCTGTATGGACATGGCTGCACAGTGTTTGCCTCTTGCTAACCTCTTGCCAGCACTCTTTTCCTCATTTTCATCATTCACTTTTATGTTTAAAGAACAACAACAGCAATTTGAGTTATTCTGAAGTCTCAGGGGATGTGCATTGTTCCTCCCCAGGGCCTACTGAAAGGCAACTCTATAACTTTGTATTTATGCTGATAGAACTACAAGCTGAATTTGTCTTATTGTGGTTATTAACACTTGGCCTGTGCAATGTTTTACCTTCAAAGATATCGAGGGTCTTTCTGAAGGCACATTTACAGAAGGCAGTGATAAATGGGACCAGCATTTACATACATGTACTTGTTAGACTTTCATATTTAGACTATGGCTTCCAGAATTAGTAAATGTAAGGAAATTTTATTAACTTCCTTGAGAACTATATTCACCATATGCCTCCAGCGACCTAATTCAGAATATAAATCCAAGCCTTTACATTCTCCTTCAAGTGGCAACATCTTTAATTAGTACAAATATGCACAAGACAGGTAACAATTGGAAAAAAAAAAAAAAAAAAAAACCAAAACCCACACCCGAAAAAAACCCAAATAACCCAAATTTAGATGGCCTGCAAAAAGGCTGCCTGGATCATGAGATTCAGCAACTAGATAATAGGAATGCAGACAAGAAGAGCTCAAAATTCTGACTTAAACTTCTGCCTTCTCACCACTTTATGAGGACATTGAGTAAATTTAGCACCAATGTCCCCTGACTGTTGCTTTTCCTATTTACCTTTTCTGTCTTGAGGGTAATAAGAAAAACAGAAAGTTTTACACAGAACAAGAAAAAAAAGGCACAAAAATATCATGTCTGGGGAAATTTTCCTCATTTTGAATATGGGGGGGAGATTGGTGTCTAACAAGTTCAATATTCAATAGAGGAAGAAGATGCAAGCCTTCTGGTTTTGCTGCTATTTCATAAGAACAACTTTTGTTCTGCTCTTTGTTCATCTCATTTGTACTCTTCCAAACTGTACTGTCATCAAAGAAACTTCCCTGAAAGACATCACAAGGATAACACCCCAGGGCCACAGAATAGCTGAAGAAATAATCTGCGGTAGTACTTGTTCTCCTCTCACATAGAAAATGTGAAAGATAATTTGTTTCTCACAACCTTCTTCTCCACTCTCTTAGCAGTTTTTATCACCAGTTTCATTCTTCCACCATTCTCTGATCTGTCCAAATAAGATATTACAGCAGTGTTCATTTTACAGCTGTATGGATCCCGTAGTACCCCAGCCTGCAGACCAAATCTACAAAGCAAGCTAAAAAAATGACGCAAATCCAAGGCAGACAACTACAATGTGAAGTGAGCAGAAGCAACTCCTTGGCCCACTAGCTAGACTATAAAGAAGCAATTAGGAAAAGCACAAATGGAAGCCTAGGATTTTTCAGGAACTTTCCCAAAAGCAAGTGAAATTAAAAGTCTAAAATCATTAACTCAGTTTTGACCATCTTGACATACTGCTCTTCAGGCTCCTGATCTGGGGTTTTTAATTTTAATTAGGAGCAAATGCCATTCAATGTTTTCCAAGATATTCTAACATATTCTAGAAGACAAAGGTTCAGACCTCACAATTCACTTACACATCTTTCAAAGAATCTACTCAACTGTCAGCATATAATGTTGTTATATCTGTGTAAACTTACTTCACGTGGTTCCAATGACATCAGAATTAGATTCTTCACAAGAATGTTTAAACTGCTGCTGAATAAACATTTTAGATTTGTCTTCTGATAGCTGGCAGATATAAGATTTGCTTGTTTTCACTCTAACAGGTATCAGGAAATAGAGACAAAAAACATAATGGAAAACAAGTAATGTATTTCTCTATGAGCTGAAACCTAGACTTTTAAAATAAAAAGATGTGCAACGTTGTTCTTTTGAAAACGTACTTTACAACCTTTTTCTTTTTCCCCTCTAACTCATTTTTTCTTGCATCTGGGATGTCTGGAAAACTGTAGTAAACTGGCTTGCAATTCCAGTAAGCCCCCCTAGGAAAGCAGCTTTCAGTTCCAGGACAAAATTTTTACTTAGCAGCTAGAAGACTTCTAAGTTCATGATCCAGAACAGGCCAAGAGCACTTAAAAGTCAACAACATCATAAATTAGCTAAGTAATACTAAAGTAGTAAAGTATCTGAGGTTGATTTCAGGGATATCAAATCAGAACTTAATGCAGACTTCCAAATTCTATTTAATTTTCTTATCGAAATTGTCTCAAAAACCAGTCTGTACCAAAATACTACATCGCAGAAAACCCACCACTGAAACCTTGAACAAGATTTGCATTACAGAGACCAAACTTTTTTCCCTTGACTATCTTTTTGCTAAATCAGACTTCAAATAGAGAGCTTTTCTGGGAGGAATTAAAAAACACTTAAAAACTACCCCAGTTTTAGATTGACTTTGACATTTCATAAGGATGTCAGAGCTAAGTCTAGCCAGCTCTTGAGTGGAAGGCTTCCAACCCAGGATTTTGCGGCATGTGGGGCTGGTGAATAGGTCACATTCTTTCCTCCAGCCATACAAATTGATGTCCTAATACGGTGCTAGGTGGTAGTATTCTGTGAACAGACTCTTCAAATAAAATATAACTTTTCATCACTAAATACCACAGTACTTTTCAACAAAAGAGTGATATTAACCCATTCTTTGGCAAATCCAGGGCATGAGCTACCTTAGTCCCACAGCCACTCCAACCAGCCTGTTTTGTTCAGTTCATACATCAAACTTCATGTACTGCTACTGTTAGGGAGAATCTAGATCTTAATGTACATTTTAAAGATGCTTTTGCTCTCTACGTAGATTCTCATTAAAGTTAAGGAAATCTCTGAAAACATTCATCAGAATATTCATTGGTAAAAGCTCTGTGAGATACTTTAGAAGAAAGATTCCAGATCTAGATGAAGAATTATTTAATGAGGCAAAATTTAAAGTATTTGGCATGTGCTGTAGGTAACTCAGACTCATGCTGCCCTACTCCCTAATCCGCTGATTGATGTAAGAATATATGGCTGATTATATCTTTGCAGTGTGCCCTTCACACATTCCTTCTTCCTCTTTCTTTGTGGGAATCACTGCTGTACAAGGATCCATGAACAAGAATTCACTGACACAGGTCACTCTGGTAGTTTTGATTCTGGCTGAGAGCCAAAATGCTACACAGCCGCTCACTCACCCTTTCCAGGGATGGTGGAGAGAATTAAAGGGGTAAAAGGAAAAAAGACTCATGGGTTGAGATAAGAACAATCTAACACCTAAACTATAAATTTATTATAAAATAATTATAAATAATAATAATGATGTTAGCAATATACACAAATATATAAATGACTGAT
>NW_010103721.1:0-1705 GCF_000699245.1 Pterocles gutturalis | reverse complement strand
GGACCTTGTCTCACTTCAGACCCATCTGCATCACCAGGGTTCAGCCCACAGTGCTTCCCACCAGGTCAACCCATTGACACCAAAGCCTGGAAGAGTTTTTGCCATCTGCCCAAGCGCGGTGCCTCTGAGGCCAAGAAGATGCCCCAGTTTCGGGTTCCCCTTGCACAGGGCAGCCGACCCTGGAAGTCCAGGGCAGCATCCTGCATTGTGAGTCGTGCCTGCGGCAGAGCTGCCAACCCCAGGGGAGGCTGGGGGACAGCTGGGAGCAGGACGTGTCTCAGCCAGCCAAATTTAATCCTCCTACGTTAGCAAGGCTTAAAATAGGCTCCCTGCAGCATCCATGAGGGTGGTGGAGCTGGCCTGCTCCAGCCCTCCCAAGTATTTTGGGGAAGCAGGGCTGGCTGTGTTGCAGACAAGCACAGCTGGGAGAGACGGTGCCGTGCTGCTAGGGCACCCTTTGCTGAAGCCGTCCGGGGAGTTAAACACACCTTGCAGCACCTTCACCCCTCCAACATCCCATCCCACCAACGTGGGCGTCTCCTCTCAGGGTGCCACCTCCTCCCTTGCCGTTCCTGCACAGCCCTCTCCTGCTGTCTCCTGCGGTCAGAGGGCTGCCGCCTCGGCTCATTTTTCCCTGCACCTCATTGAAACGATCCCTTTTGGTCAAGCCCAGCTCACGGTTTGGTCTCAGTCCACCCTCCATCGGCTGCTGTCCCCAGGAGAGGCCATCCAGAGAAGTGGTGGCTCATGTCATGACCCTGCTCGCTTTCGGGGGCAGCTGCCCAGGGGACCAGCCATGCAGGTGGCTCCAGTGGAAGGGGCCAGGTCCTGCTCCTCGCCGTGGGAGGCCCTTGAAGCAAGGCAGACGTGGTGACACGCTGGAGGAGCCAAGCTGGCAACTCTGAAGACGTGAAAGTATTACCAAAGGGTCATGTTGTAGAGGGACTCTCACCATGTCCCACATATGCTGGATGTCTTCTCAGCATTGGATGTCTGCTCAGCGCCAAACGCAAGCCCCTGCACCGCTGCAGGGCCAGCTCCAGCTGTTGACCACCGTCCCGTGGTGAGGAGCACCCAGGCTTCCCCGGGCTCTGGCTTTCAGCCAGAGAGATGGTTCTCAGGCAGACCTGAGCTCGTGTGGTCTCCATCAAGCCGGCTGTGCTTCCTCGCGGGTGCTCCCATCCCTTTGGGAGTGGGTATCAGCACTCATGGGCCAGTGGAGGAGCCTGTCATTGGCCATCATCGTCAACCAGGGAAACCACTGGTGCTGACTGGGAGGGGAAGGATGGACAGGCAGATGTATGTGGACGTATAGAACAGATCCAGACTGGCAACATGCCCCCCTCCCTGGGCCGTACACGCACCCAATGGTCTGGAAGCGATCTCTGGCTGTAGCCCTGCAGAGCTGGAGCAGGTCCATCAGAAGTCGGGACCCAAGCCCAGAAGGTCTGGAAATGCTGGAGCCTGTTCCCTTGGGCAGGTCCCAGCATCTCCCTGGGCAGGGCAGGACTCCAGGAGAGAGGGCTCCTGCCTGCCCCTTGCACCCCGCTGGGCCATAGGGGGTGCAGGGGCTCAGTCTAAGGGTTGGTGGCTCCTGGGGACCAAGCTTCGGTGGGGTCTGTGGGCTACTGGGAGAGTCCTGCTCCTAGTCCAGGGGCTGCGTTGGCAATACAGGGGTGACTGGTGGGGTTCGGTCACTTGAGCT
>NW_010103720.1:49281-69483 GCF_000699245.1 Pterocles gutturalis | reverse complement strand
CCCGCGCGCCCTCTCCGCGCGCTGCGAGAGGCTTCGCGCCGCCTGATGTCACCTCAGGGAAGGGCGCTCCGGCACCTGCAGAGACACGCACGGACCGAGCGACTGAGGGGATGGTCCCCCCGCTGAGCTGTCAGGCACCAGGCGCTCTGCTGCCCACTGGCTTCCACCGAGTTACCTCTCGCCTTGAACACACGACACTCAATTTTCAGATTTTCAATCCGCAGCTGAAAACTTCCAAAAAAAATCAGAGGAAACGTTCTGTAGAAAGTGGATACAGGCTTATGAAGATGATGGACCCTGGCTGTCGGAGGTGGCAGGAGGCCTCCCAGGCTGCTGCCAGCCCCACACGAACATCCATCCCCTCTGTCGGTGGCCTCCATCTTGCAGTTGTCAGGTAATTTTTTCTGTAAGTTTCTCAAAAGTCTGCTCGTCAGGACAAAAGCCACCCAGCCAAGCACTCCATCCGTGCTGTTTGAGACAGGAGAGGTGAGCACCAAGGGCACCCTCCTCAGGGCACTGTGGGCAGGGGAGGGGAGCGGGGTTCCTGCTGCCTCCAAACCCTCCCCACCTGCATTCCAGCAAATACCCAAAGCTCTTGTGGTTCCTGACACCATCGCACCCACACAGCCCAGAGCCTTTATTATATATAATGTGACTTTCCTTGTGACAGTTTGTTACATTTGTGGGGATCCTCAGCCCAAGGTTATAAAGGGGAAACTGAGGCAGAGATTAAACACATTCCTGAACATTGTTAGAAATACACAGCTGAATAGAGAGTGCACAATTTTGACAAGTTTCAAGTCTAAAATAATTATTCTGCCCCCTACACCAGATTTCCAACCAGTAAGATAAACAGTACAAGGTGATGTGAGGATGGAGGGGAGGAAAGGAGGGAGGAGTGGGAAAGGCAGCAGCAAGGCCTGGGCTGAAAAAGCCAAGAGCCACTTTTCTCTGGACCATTTTTGGCTTGATAACCTTGGCCAACTACACAAAATGAATGGCAGATTTGTGGAAAACTCACTGCTAAGTGACTCCTTCATGAAGCCATCTCCAAGGCTGTCCTTTATTCCCAGAGATCCAATTCAAAGTTGGAAATGTGATGCTTCACAAGAAAAAAAAAAATTGTAATAAGGCAGCACAATGTCAATAGGGAAATAGGAGTCAGCAGGTCGTTAATTAGTGTATCTCTGTATCAAAGGTTTGCAGCATGTTTAATTGCATATTTATATATATATCATTACAGAATTTGGGAGGGGGAGAATGTAGGACAATGGACATAACGAGTGCTAGGAGCTGTATTAGAGGAGGTTATGGAAACAGAGGTCTTACATAGTGGGAGAAAGAAACTGTGTCATATCACAGACAGCGCTTTAAGCCTTCCTGGCACTCCAGTTTCACACAGAGAATGAGATTTCTTCTCGGACATCCACTTGCCTCTTTTGGCCCATACCACACAGGGAAAAAATGGGTCAAAAGGAACAAAATGTACAGAAGCATACAGGAGTGGATCATCTTAACAAGAGGGTTGCATAAAAGCTGCAGCAGATTCAGTAGACTGGTGGAGATCTGCAATCCTGTAGCTTAGGGAAAGCTGTAGTTAACCAGGCTTCCAGCACAAGTTTCAGCAGACAAAAGGCCCTCTAAATGTAGCCCCCAACACTGACAATCCTAAAAAAGTACTTGGGCATAAAGATGCTGGACATATTACTCTGCCATAGACAGCACATGTGAATGGGAATTCAATGACACCAAACTGCTCTGCCCAATGCATAGTCTTTATTGCTAAGGAAATTATTTACTATTTGTATCACAGTGATTCCTGGAGTCCCAGGACTCTATTGTTCTAGGTGCAGCACAAACCTAGAACTAAAAGGATAGTTCCGATTAAAAAATGTTGAAGACAAAGCAAAAGAAAGCAGGGAACTCAGCCAGACAGATGAGGAAGCACAAAGCATGGCCATGGTTAGCTGTGGCACAGGCTAACCATGCCGTCCTATGCCCATAATGGGAAAACAAGGTTTGAAAGCAGGAGGACGATGATGTTAGGTAGATGTTTCTAAACTGCAAGGGCCAGTATAACAGAAAGCACATAGCTGCTTGCTGGAAGTTCAGCATGTTGGAAACTCATGACTGGCTATAATAATTGTTTTGAGGTAAGAATCAACACTGAAAGAGTGAATGAGACTGCATAGAAGATACAGATCATAAAGGGCCTCCAATTTCTCACTGCTGTTACCTATGGGAAAGTACAAAGACAGCTTATTCTGGTTGCAGGCAAATGTAGACAGTATTCAGTCAATGACTGAACACCTGAGAAAAGGTTATTATGTCCCTGTTTCAGCTTTTTTATAATGGCCATTTCACACAGTAAGACAAGTATAGACAATATTTCTATATATTACCATAGATTAAATTTCTGTATATTGCTAGAAGACTCATTATGTCAGTCGGGGTAGAAAGGCATATAAAAGTAAGGTTATTCAAAGGGAAGGTTGTGATGTAGGGGAAAGTATTTTCCCTGAAGGCTTTGATATAATAAACTCTAAAATAATACAGAATATGCCCTCTAATTTATTTTACATGGATTTTCAGCATGCTTAATAAGGGACTGCAGTAGTTACACAGCATTCAGATATATAACTGCTTCATTTACACCCAGGCTTAGTTTAATTTTCTGCATGTAAAATCTGAGAACACTGTGTAACAAGTAAATTGTCATCCCAAAGAGATGTAAAAGTGCATTGTAGGAAATTGTTCTTTCCTAATTTGCCATTCAGGATCATGGTGTGGGTGGGTGAAAGGTGAAAATATACTCTGAGTCTGTAAGACTCATATGAGCTAAGTTCAGAGGGGGTCAACGAGTATGCTTTCCACTGACATCAGTCAGATAAACCCATTTTCATCAGGAGAAAGTTTAATCCCTTAATTTGAAACCACACGGCAAATGCTCAAGAATAATCTCTGGAATAAGTATGAACAGACAGACTGTGAACTTGGATACGCTGCTTTCTTACAGCCCTCTCCAGCATAGAGGTTGTAGCCCTGTTTTTCTGTGGGTAAACTTGGTTTGGAAAGAGTAATTTCAGAGCTAACTGCTGGCAAGGGTGTGACAGTATAGCAGTCATGTTACCCAGTTCATCCCACAGAAATGTTGTGGAGGCCAAAAAGGCAAAAGCAGGTGACAGCTGAGATTCACCAAAGATCCTGGGTACTGTCAGAGAATACACTCTAGTATTTGTATTTTTTTAATATTCTTTCCTAAGTTTCTGCTACTTCGCATCAGAGGAGACAATTTGGTCCGGTCTATCCTTATATCCGGCTGCAGAAAGACTTTTGCACAGAAGCCAGAAAATTCTCACCCTAAGAAGGATAATCCAAGTCACTCAAGTCATTTTAATAATCTATGTGGAAGCAAATCTAGCAAGTACAGGCAATTGTTCCTACTAGCTGTGTCTTAATTACCTCTAGATTTGAGGTAACCTGACACATTAAGAATTATAGTTTTATTTGCCCCTAAGAAAAGTATAACTTTGAGGAATAGCTGTGAAAATTGATCTACTTAAAATGAAGAACTGACACCTTACTTGAATACACGGAGCCTGTGTGAGTAGAGCTCTCAGCATGCCATATCCGATGCCATTAATTTTTGCAATAATACCACCATTCATACTGAGCATTTTCCATGTACAGAAATCCAAATACACTGTATTCCCAAGGAAGTATGTACTAATATCTGTTTTTCAAATGTGGTAAACTGACATATAACCAGATGGACTCCCTTGCCTATGATTACCAAGAGCAAAGCACCAGCAAGTTTAGAATCAACATCTCCTTTGTAGCAGTCTAGCATCTCAGCAGCAGCGTCCCAGCCCTGATATTGTCTTCTCCACTGGTTTCTGGCATCGCTGCCAGGCAGATAATGGCTGTACTGCATTTTCATTCACTCTGTAACTCCAGCTAGTGTAATCAATCAGAGCCTCAGGAACCTCACGTGGAGATTTCATCATCATTGTAGAACTTGTACATTGTAGTCTAGTTATCTCTAGACTCAGGCAGCATTTCTTATTGGAGAGGAATGTATATAGATAGCAATGCATCAGTATTTTCCCCAAACTGTCCACTCAGATTGGATCACCTGTTTATTTAATATTCCATCTGTCAAGCATGATTTAGTGTTTGCTTATGCAGAAATCTAGGGGAAGAAAGGGTGCTTATGAAAAAGCACACACTAAAATGGGCAGATGAGAAACTAAGAGAATCAAGGTCTGGGTACAAAACCTTTTGCCTGAAGTCCAGCCATATTATATATGTATACACACAGAGTGCACATAAATTCAAGTTACAATTCTGACTTTTTTTGCAGGAGCAGCCTTGGACTTGGAAGTCACTCCAAGCAGATCGTTCATCTCTGCCTGTGGAAAACCACATTTGACTTCCCTGGAGTTTTGTGCGCACAGGTTTTCCCCACAGAGGAGGCTTAAGCCAGTGCCTAGATCCCTCTTTGCAAGCCAAGCACAGTACTTGCCATGCAAGCTTCTTGAAGAAAAATTGACTGAAGTTCCAGCACTCATGATATTGCAGCTCTGGACTTCTTCTGAGGTAGGCTTGCAACTCTTGCTAAAATATACCGATGACATCATAAGTCAGACTGGAATAAGACTGGATACTTTTTCAGACTCTTGAGTAGATTTAAATACATGCAAGGTCTAAAGCAAAAGGTTGCTATCCCACAGCCCTGAAAATTATACAGAGCTTCTGTCAAAAAGGAAACATAAATCTAGCAAAACACTGTTCCCAGTTTCACAGCTCCTGGCTATGAGTCCAGGAAACACCTTAGTGACGTGTCTTAGCTTTCATTATGTCTGCCCTTATCATGTGTGTGTCAGTAGGAGATCAAAAGCAGCAGGAGAAGCAGAGCCACACACGGGAGTGATAGGTTCTGCTCAGTAGATAGAAACTCAATGGTTTAATTTATGAAATGCATGCTTGCTGCCATGCTTCTAGCAGTGAGGTTATATCAATATTTTAATGAGGTCCTGCTTAACCTCCACCTCAGCCCTATATTCTCAGGAGAGTTGTGCTGTAGAGAGGAGTGAGACACACTCTTCCTCTGTCCTGTCATTCAAACTCAATCCCAGTTTGCTTAACCATAGCTAAGGACAGAGATGCTACTTGGCAAATACAAAGCTGCTCAGAGACCAAACAGCATGTACTGAGCGTAGTGACTGTCGTCAGCTTGTAAATCTGGAAGTGGGGAAAGGATGGTAATGATCTTGCCCTTGCACATAGATTAGTGGGAAGTGAAGGCAGCTTTTTGCAGGAAAGCACTTGCCATCCTGAAAAAGTGCTTTAGTCCAAAGGCAAGAGATTTACTTCTCACAAGTGTGTAAACTGCATGGGTAAGTCAACGTTGGCAGAGGTGATTGTACAGAGGACCAAAGTAGGAAGAAGAAAAAAAAAATTAAACCATGCTTCATTTCACTTTGGTGGCAATAATTTGTCAAAGGGATCTCCAGACTTGTAGGCTGGGAGTGTTTATGTAGAATCAATGGCTGCTCTTACGCCTCCTAGAAACAATGCCATGAATGCATGCACACGTTCATTTTTAATTTGTAATAGTATCAGAGCACGTATGAGCTTGAGCTGTCCCTGAGTGAAGGAGAAGGAAGGCAATGGCTAATATGTTAGCTGTGCTCCAGTGGTTTGGTTGGACAGGTGAGGAAAAAAAAAAAAAAAAAAAAGAAATAACACTGATGAGAACATCAATTGGAAGAACAACTACAGCAGCAAGGAGAACATAGCTCTTTGCAGAGGCACTATGTCATGGAGTTTCCAAAATGAAATTGCCTCAGCATTTCAATTTCAGGGAAAATTAGAAATATATTTCCTTCACCCTCCATTCCTCACATACAGCTTAGAGTTAGTTCACTAATGCATTCATTGGTCTGGACCTGGTATATACCTTGACTAGACAAAGTATTTTCTTTCTTTACTTTGTAGTAATTATCTTAGACAGAATTGACTGAAAATACTCTTTCCATTTATTTTATCTTGTTATGAAATTGATCCGATAACACGTACATACTTCATACTTGTTTTTGGCATCCCAAGAATCTATTTGCCTCAATAAAATAAGGTTTAATGACTTGGAACCTGACAGTTTTGTGACCAACTGTTTTTAGCTTGGTGCAGGCACTATGAAGCAAAGCATGTCCAGCCAATCTTCTCTCTAAAGTCAGTAATCTTGTACTACTTTTTGCATCCTGTCCATTCTCGAGGTGTAGGTAGGTTAATTTATGCAGCAGACACTGAAATAATCAGAAAGCAGCAAGAGAGATTATATACTTACACATTTTAATGAGCTGTAACAACTTGTTCTAGTTCAGAAAAATAAATTCTGGTGAAAAGAGGCAAACTTACATAAATGAAGTAAATGAGGATAGGGAAGCACAGGTCATACTTCCTGACTGATCTCCTTTTGCCTTCACCAATTTTTTTTTTCTTTAGACACAAAGCAGGTGCTGAATCTTTTGAGCAAACAGTTAAGCCCTTTCCCGATTAAATCAAAGTGGAAGAAACTCACCTACAATTTTGAAGCCATCATTCTTCAGTTAAATGCGGGGAATAGCTATGTAAAATTAATGTTTTAGCTGACTGAAAAAAAAAGTGAAGCAAGAAAGACCAGTTACAGCAACCCAAAACAATTGATCCAAACAGTTTTCATAACTCTAAAGCTTTCTTTGTTTTCCTCTTAAGAGAACATGCCCAGCCTATTTTGGCAATCTTATGAAACAATAATTTCAAAGTAAAAAACTGACATTTTTTTTTCTGATGTTAAAGAACTTATTTGAACTCTTACAGAAATATTTTCCTGATTTTAAAACCACATTTTATATCAATATCTGTCTGATTTTGTGAGTAGGTTTATACTCCTATCAATTACGTTTTTAGCAGATGTAAGTTTATGTACACACCCAAACTTGGCTGTTAACAGCCTGATTCTGATAATGATTAAATGGCAAATCTCTAATAGATGGAAAGGTATAAATGGCTTCTGGATAAAACTACCATCTGTAGAAACGTGAGTGCCACAAGACTGTTAAAACACTGAGTAATAAAATTCAATACAGGCTACAATAATTTGATTATAACATTTGTGAATTTGTAGACACCTGTGAGAATTTTTTTTAAGTTTCCATGACTCTCGAAAGTTCCACTAATATATATACACCTATATAAATGAGTTATATATATACATATATAACTAGTTATATATATACATATATAAATGATAGTTCTATTATTATGATCTTGTTTAAAATTCATCTATCAGCAAAACACAGAGTAGACATAACACCCTGGAATCAGCAGATTAACCATATGTTTATGAGTACAGTATAATCAAAACAAACAGTCTGTAAATTACCCTCAGGTGAAATCTGTTCATTTGGGCAAATCCACAAATGTTTATAAATACTCAGCATTTGGAAGTTCAGATTCATTCTAAAAAAAAAAAAAAAGAAAGACAATCATTAATTAAAAAGGTAAATTCATAATAAATATTATTCAAATTGGCTTTACCCATGATCATCCTTTTGAAGTACATGTTCTTCTCAACTACAGTGCTTTATGAAAATACATCAAGGGAAGAAGTCCTGACTCAGCTAATGATGACAAACTTATCTGTTGCCTTGAACGAATGTAGGGTTTTGTTCCTCATACATATACAGTAAGACAGGGAGTCTACTGTTTACTTACAGCAACTCATTTTTCCGCGCACATGGTATAAAAGGCAGTACTCTAACCATCAGCAGCCTTGTTCATAAACCCCATGTAACACGTGCCCTTTGCTCCTCTCTGGTTCCAATGCATGCACAGTCTTGTTACTCTAAGTTTTAATTGGTTGTTTATTTTATTTACTCTGGGTTTTAAATTTTTAATTTTAATCCAACAAATTGATCACTAAATCTCAGAATACTTTGGAAAATATAAAAAGGTAAGTGACAAAAAAGATAGTATTTTCCCTAGCTGCCACATGAAGAGCTTTGGTGCCAAGAGGCTGACATACACAGTTTCTTGCAGCAGCAGCAAATGACATAACCTATATCACAGACCACTACTCTTATCTACTAGCTCTAGATAGATAGACATTAAGGGAAAGAACTAGTCAATCACTAGATATAGGTGACTGACCAGCAGCATCCCTTTCCAAACAGACCAGCAATGGGATATGTCAGCTGGATCATGGACTGAGGATAATTTTTCCCCACTTTTCTTCTGTACTACTTTATTTTACATGTGCATTTTTGGGCATGGCAGCACACACAGGTGCCTGGTGAGATTTTGAAAATTTTCGACATAGGCTATAAGTGCTTACTTCCATGAGTTCCTCCATGATCTGCCAGATAGTTCTTCAGCTATTGCAGCTAAAACACACTCAGAAGAGGGAGTGGGATCTAGCATTCTCTGAGGATGCTCAGCAACAGTATTCCAAGTTATTAACCACCATGCTCCTTACCAGTACCACAAATATCATTACTTCTGTATAAAAGCAGCCTACCCCACAACCACCCTTCACACTGGACTTCTGCGAGGCCCTAACATGGTCTTTAAGGGAATGTTGCTTTGTACATCAGCCCATGCTCATCACCTGAAGGAATTTAGCATAATGTGAACTTTACACGCTTGTCCAAGCGCAACTAGGTTGATTGCTGTGAGTCAGCAATCGGAACAAGACAGCTTTTTGGCTTAAGGACCTTGTGAATCAAAGCAGCATGCTGGGGAAAAGCTGCCAGAGTTCTGAACATGACTGTTCATTGTGTGGAATTTTTGTTGCTGTTTTGTTCTCTCTCAAACCTAATCAAATGAAATCCAACTGAAATGAAGTATAAACTGTGCATTGCACAAGCTTATCAGCACTATCCTGTATTATACCAGCCAGAGAGAATTTAGCCAGACTATGTGGAGTCCAGAAATACATGCATCTCCCATTGCATCTGAGATTTATTCATTATTTTATTTAAACTCTACATTAGCTTAGGAGAACTTGGAGAAACAGGGAGAACTTCCTGTACAGTTTTACATTTCCAAGCCTTTACCAGACCCCAGAAGTATACATGGGAAGCAAGCAAAACTTTCCTGAAGATTACTTACACCTACTAGCTTATGGCTGCCACATTTCGATCACCCTCCACCCTTCACAGATCATGACAGAGATACTTATTTGTTTACAGCCCGAACAGGACTGTGTCTATCAGATTAGGTTTGCTGTGGGGCCAGACAAAGGTATAAATAGGTAAAATAAACAAATGATTGGAAGGCAAGAGTGTAACTAAACTCAAAGTGGCATACCCAGCAAGAAGAGAAATTTGTACCTGCGGCAGCTACAGCAGTCAGGTCTCTTAGCTCCCAGTCCAATAACTTCCATGGAAAGCCACCTCACCTCATGAGCAATAACATCTTTTCCAACCCCACATTTATCTTGTTTGCAAGGCTTTCTGAGGCTGGTAAATTTAATTTAAGCTGTAATGATCCTCCTAGTTAATTATCAGCTAAGAAGAAATGATGGTCCAAGGTTAGTTCTTAACACGCACAAAGCGGCTATTACTCGAGCAATAAAACACATCCTCTTGTGCCTTAGTATTTTATTAATAAGCATTGCAACTTACCTATACAATCTAAAAGGGAAACAATGTGGGGTTTTTTTCTGCATTATTCTCCCATTTAGATGAGATCAGTCTTTCAGAATGTGTTTATTGGTATTATATGCTGTTCCCACTGGGTGTTACGCCATCAATTACAGTATCCTACAGTAACACTTCTCATTGTACGTGTATCAAGTGGTCCATGCTAGAGCAAGGCTATAAAGGGAGCTACGTATCTAGTTCTGAAAGATCAAAACCACTTTAAATTCAAGAAGTTCTAGTCAAATTTCAATTTATCACATTACTGTTCTCAAAAAACAAAAGCAGAGACACCTTGCTAATTTCAGACATCTACACTTTAAAACATCTTCCCCGCCTCTTTCATTCACTACAGGCTTTTCCTCATTATAAACCTCCCTATCCTGCCACTGTGTAATGGGAATTATGGTGACAAAGAACAATATCAAGACAAACAACAAGAAGCCTGCTAACTGGAAAAGGCTGACTGATTTCAACCATTGCTCTCCATCACTTCTGGCTATGGAACCCAGGAATTTAAAAGCTTCCCCCACTCCCCTGAGTGAAGCATGTAAAATTTCTAAGAACTATAGCAGTTTCAGCAGTTAAAAGGAGATGAAATGATAACTGATCTTCCAGATGTTACTGTTTGTACGTGCTTATGTGAGCATCACATTCACCAACAATGAGAAGTCCCTCCTGATTTTCTCCATACCACAGACTACAGAACCTTGTTCCATCACTGAGTCAAGCTCTTTGTGGCTGAGAAACAGAAAACCCACCTTACCCCTTGGTAAACTGTTCATGTTGCAGAAGTGGGCTCCAACTCAAATTGCGGGGTGAACTGCTTCCATGAGCATTGCGGTTGGCTGCTCTGAAAGTCAACAATAATATGCTTTGGAAAAGGCAGGAAAAGCAATGATATGTTTTTGGTTTAATCCTACTTTTGCCACTTCTATTTTTAAAATCAATTAAAGCTCTCGAGATTCATCAAAGAGGCAATAAAATGACAGACTGTGTAGCAGCAGGAGAAGACTGATAGAATACCCACCTCTCCTGCAGCTGTGTAATCAACTTGAAGATAGACTAAGAACAGCCATAGGAGCTAGGGAGAACTTTACTAATGCAATGTGAAAAGAGCTCGGGAAGTTTTAGATACTGTAAAAAGGACAGTTTGAAGAGAGGAAGGAGAATTTTCTTGGTTCTAAAATGAGTGGGCAAACCTCAGTAGACTCAGGTTTTACTATCCTCGGACATCTGTACTACTATCTTACTATTTTTATGGATTATTTTAAAAACTTGGTCTCCCTTGATTTTCCTTATCCTTTACAAATCCCGTTTTGTGCCTTTTCCTGCTTTGTGAGTCTACTTTGAAACCCCGGAGTTTGTCAAACAGCTGCTTAACAAAATAATCTGTTTTCCCAGTTTGGCATTCTAGTGTCAATGAAGCCTACTTAAGTGTATTTTCTCTTACAGCTTCTTATGTATTCTAAGATTGTGTACACAGCAAGCCCTTAGGCCATTATTTCAGTATTGTCACTGCTACAGAACAGCACAGATGCATTCCCAGACAACCAGAGAGGTAGAAATAACTGCAACATGGTTTTCATTACCCCTTGGTCTTACACCTAACAGCATTAAGGTGTTGATGGTTTACAAAGCCATCAGAGCCACCCAAGAATAAGCTTTTCAAAATTCAGCACCAATGGGCAAAGTTGTGAAACACTGAGTTTCAAAATTCAAAGCCAAATGAAAAATACAGAAAAATCCTACTGCTCAAAAAATCTCCTTTGTTCTTTCTTACTAGCCAAAATCCCCATCATATTATTTTTTATGACTCTACAATGACATATCAAAGCATTTGTCTTGGTCTTAATGACTCCTAGTATCTGTACTGAGCCTGAGGCATCACACTGTCAGGAATGTACCTGAACAACATGTGGGCTTGCTATAAATTATTTATCAACTTTACTATGATCTGTGTCAAGACAGCCAGACGTCTGTATCTTTTTCTTAAAAAAAAAAGTGTGAAATACATTAAAATTTCAATATTTCCACCACAAAGACAAATTAGCTTGGAACTACAGGAATTTGGGGTCATGGTCTTCCTAATGCAATAACCAAGCTTTCAGGTCAGTTTAACTAGGCAGGTGGGTTGAAATCTGAAAGTTGCTACCATGCATGAAAATATTCAGGAGACAGGAACTTCTGGAGTAAACACCAAACATACTAAACCAGCAAAGATAGACTTCCAATGGCAAACCAATTGGAATGAAAGCTGGAAGACTTCTAACTGCAAGAATTCCAAGCTTCACTGACTAAGACTGGCCCTACATCTACTTCTCTAACAGCGCTTTTCCTTTAGATAGAAAAGAGGGGTTTTTTCCCAATGCAGAATTAGTTTTTAAAGAGTTTTCATTAACTGTATTTAATTTTGATGTTAAATATGCCTTTAAAACAGAAAAGTTGATATTTTTGTTATAAATTATCTAAATAAGACATTTAAGCCTTAACTTTTAAGTGAGACATGCTTTCTGAAATGGAATTAATGGCTTTGAAGTTGCCCTTAAAGTATACTCTCTTCTAGCAAATAAATGGGTCATTAAAAAAAGTCCAGTTCTGGGTTAGTATTTATGGAAGAAAACTGACAGTGGGATTACCTAGAAAGCCAAGTGTATCCTGGGCTGCATCACCAGCAGCATGACCAGCAGGTTGAGGAAGGTGATTCTCCCTCTTTTCTCCATTGTCATGAGAGCCCCCCTGCAGGGCTGCATCCAGCTCTGGAGTCCTCAGCACAGGAAGGACACAGAGCTGTTGGAGTGGGGCCAGAGGAGGCCATGGAGATGGTCCAAGGGCTGGAGCAGCTCACATGCAAGGACAGGCTGAGAGAGTTGGGGGTGTTCAGCCTGGAGAAGAGAAGGCTCCAGGGAGACCTTCCAGCAGCTTCCAGGGCTGAAAGGGGGCTACAGGAGAGATGGGGGGGCTCTGGATCAGGGGGTGTAGGGACAGGACAAGGGGTAACAATTTTAAGCTGAAAGAGGGGAGATTTAAATTAGATATTAGGATAAATTAGATATTAAGAAGAAATATTTTCCTGTGAGGAAGTATTTTCCTGTTCTGCCCTGAATTTAAATACAGAAAACATATGTCCTTCTTTGGGATGTTATAAAGCACGTTGCCTCGTACATAAACGGACCAGATTGCAGAAATAGAAAAGAGGGGTAAACTGCATTTATAATATAGCCATCTGATGTCCTCTAAAATGAGCTCTTACGGAGCACATCAGGATTTCAACATTTTATATTATAATTCTAGTAGATGAGGCTCTGATTTTTTCTGTTCCCTGCTGACTTCCAATGCATGACTATTTTCTGAATAAGCCTTTTAAACAAGTTCAACCAGCACACTGAAGATATTGTGTTTTCAGATGATGCAGCAGGGGACATAACTCCTGTCTTCTCTTGAACTCAGTGGCAGTCTGATGTTTTAAATGAAGAACTTTCTGCCCTTTCAGAAGCAGAGCCAAGTTGCACCTTGCTTTGACACTAGACCACAGTCAACAACTTTTAAGCAATTCACAGCACACAAAGTGATTTTCTACATAAAGATATAACTGTCCATACTGAGTGTTGTAAGCTTCACACTGTCATTCACTTTATCAGCTATATATGCTTATGCAGGAGAAGGGATTTGTTAAGCCTGTCCAAACTCTACCAATTTTCTTTAACATATGAATTTATAATCTATTGTTTTCAAAATGTCATGCATGAGAGATCATCACAAAAGAGAGAGAGAAAAAACTACAAAAGCTTTTTAGTAGTTCTCTGAAGATTTATAAAATGACAATTATTTCCTTTGTTCCATTTCCCACCTGGCTTTTAGAGAGACAGGCTCAATCTTATGACAAATCTGAGGCGGAGGATGTTTTAGGATGCAAAGTACACTTATTTTCAAGAATCCACTGCTCATTCTGGGAGTACCATGATAGTCAAAAGCTTTCAAGTACCACTAAAGAACTAGTATGATAAATCCCAGGGGGTTTGTCTAGAAGGAACTGATCTGCAAACAAAGAAGCAGTTTTAGAATGTTTTGCCATGTCATTGTAACTGTTTCACCTTGATCTGTATTCTCACCAAAAATAGGTAAAGTTAAATCTAGTAGTTGTGATAACAGCTGGTCTTTGCGTACGCTGCTGCACACTGCGAAAGCACATGAAGGATAACAGGTACCAAGGAATTCCTCCATTTAGCTCCTATTGTCTAATTTTCTAATATTATTCAGTTGGAAAGATATGATTACATTAAAGAAAGATTTTCCAGAACCAAGTGCAATATCAAACAAAGAAATCAAAAGTGAGATTGTTAGAATAACAGATATTAAAAACTGCAGTTACTAGCAAAGGGAAAAACCGAAGACCCTCTGAAGGTTTCAAAAGCATGTACAAAGGCTATAGGACTAGATAGGGCCAGGACAACTGAGCCTGAACGATTTTACACTAGGAACATGGTAGTCCTATAAGTAGGTTCTTCTGACAATTTTTTGAAAGTTGTACCAGTTTCATCAAAACCTATTCTAGATAGGGAAGCACAGAAGGCAGAATTGGTTTTGCTTTTTCCCCAGAGTTTAACATTTAGTTTTAAAAAAGGAACAGCAGATTTTGTAATCTTAAAAAACCCCCAAAACACTGTAGCAAGATGTTAATTTTTACATTCTTTATGCAGTTCTGGTGGGGTGATTAAAAGCGAGGAAGGTGCTCAGAAGTAGGGATGTAACTGCTGTCTTGTATTTGGCAGAGTTATCTGTGGGAAGGAATTACACACCACATAATGGTGTAGCAGCAACAGCAGGAAGAAGCCTAAAGGTGCGAAAACACACCTCCCTTAAGGCAAAAGCACACAAAGTGCCTGATGTATTTGGAAGTTTGAGTGCAACTTCTGAGAAGTTAACATGAGACCCTCAAGAAGATAACAATGCACAGCATTGCTCACCCTTAGGATGGAAAGGGGAACACCTCAAAGCAAAGTGCCAGCTGTAGAGAGTGTGAGAACAAGCACAGGGACATTATCTGCTGCTGTTCAAGCCCTGCAGTGTACAGGGAATTAAATGTCCCATAAAAATAAATAAAACTGCATCAGGGAACTGGCTCTGCACCCAACTCCTCTTCCTAACTAGGAGAATGGTTTCTGCCAATAGCTTGCATCAGCATTGTAATTGAGAGCTGCAGGGAAGCTAACTCCCTAACTTTGTAGGAATGCAAGACTAAGAATAGTCTTCCTGAGTACTATTATAGTATGTAAATAGAACAAGGTGCAGGGACTGAACCCATAGTTCAAACAACACACTCCATTTTATCTGATTTATCCACTCTAGATTCATCCATTAGTCAGATATATACAGCTACCAAAGAACCTATTACCCCACAAACACCCCTGAGAAAACACACATCCGCACGTATTACTGTAAGAGACATCACTGCAGGGGAAGCTGTTTATTAGATCATAGGATTGTTAATACATCTTTAAGCACATAGAAAATTGGGAGTGAAAGAAATAGACTTTGAGCCAACCTAGCACAGCAATATACATTCACACTGTTGATCTCTTTTCAAGAAGTGGAATTAAGTATAGACCTTATGGATTTCAAAGAAAATTGTTCTGCACTGATCAATATGTTCACTCTTTTCTGGATTAGTTAGGTTAGTATGACTGCCCCCGAGCTCGTGTGGGAAAACCAGCCAACTCAATAACAAACAAGTTGACTGAATTTAAATAAGTTCAAACTAATGCTTTAAGCACTGGCAACAAAAAAAAAGCCATACCACCACATCTCTCAAGAGCTTTGAAGCAGAAATCAGTGAAACCTTAACAAAAAAAAAAAAAGAAAAAAAAGAAAAAAAAAAAGCTGCTTCTTTACAAGATGCACAGTAAGATCTCTTAGTGCCTATTTGCATCATTTAGCCTTATTCCTGCAGGCTAAACTGGTCACCTCAACCCCCATGAAAGTCCATGAAGAGAACTGCACATTTCGGGAGGGCAAATGAGCCCAGCTATCTTCAGATGATTGCATTTTAGACAAGCACTATTGAATAAAGAAAGAGACAATTATGTTATGCTTCTCTCTCCTCATTTGCTAGATGCCACCTTGAAGTTTAGGTAAAACGGATGAGTAAAGATAGGTGAGCTGAAGCCAGTCCATCTTTATTCATTATTGAATATGATTATTCCAACCTTAATCCACCCAGTGGAATCCTTAGTTTACTGTGATGTACATACCCCAGGCCAGTACAGGCAACGCACATTAATGCAAAAGATTCATTAATGAGTTCCTCTTTAAAATTGATGTTAAGCGTATGCCTAGCTGCACAGCTCAACAACAGTGCTGTTCACAAGTCATCTTACAAAAGCGCAGTCCCCATTTGGCAGGGCTCTCACTGACTAGGGAAGCAAGGGCAGATTTCAATTGCTTTTTGTCTGTTTCTTTCCTGAAGAGAGGGTGTGCATCCATTGATTACTACTGCCTCCAGACTCTTAACCCACAGGCTCCCTTCTAAACCCTGTGACTACCTCAAAAGATTTATTTGGAAGATCTCATCACCTTTTCATCCATTCTTGCCTAAGTCAGTCATTCCCCTTGGCTCTCCCTTTTCCTTCATAAATATTATCCCTTGCTCTTTGAATTAGTGCCTTCCTGACTTGAGTACAACACTATTTCTCTCTGCTCTGTTCAGCTGTCCCTCCACATTGTGACTCTTTCTTAATCATAACAATAGGAACTGTTTAACAAACAAATGGGTTTTGCACTGTGATCTGAAATGTTCATTTGCCTAATCATTCTCCTTCTGTTTCCTTCTTTATTCAGCAGTCCTGAATTTAGAACATTTTACCTGTGCTTCAGATAAGGACAAACCATATACTGCTGTAGAATGTAGAATGCAGTCAAACATTATCACTACACACCCCATGGCATTGTGGGTCTGCATTCATAACGTCAAGGGAAGAGGAGTGATAAAAGTGGTACGTAGCAGTCTGTATTACCATGGTATTACGTGCCAGAGACAGCCATAAATCATTCAGATAGGCTGACTAAAATCTATGTTTCAGAAACCCTCTGAAATTAATTGGAACTTTATAGTTAACTTCAAAACTGGATCATACCTCCAATTAGAAGCAATTAAAATATTCACCTGTGATAAGAGGGATTTCATGCAAATTAAAAGGCATGTTTTACTGGATAGCACATGTTTAGATAACACTAGGTAATTCCTGGAAAAAGAACTATGTTCCATTTAATCTACACTTTAATTAAATAAAAATAATGGCTCATCTTCTTTACCTTTCCCTATTCCAATAGGGACTGCAGGCTCAGTCCAATTCTGAGTTAAGTGTTCTCAGGCCTGTCTGTTGATTTTTGTAAAAACCAGGACAAAGGTAGCATTACTCACTATCCAAAGTCATACACAGAGAGACTGATTTTGTAATCAGCATTTTCAGTTTCAAAATAGCTGAAACTAAATTGAACATACAGTGATAAGAACTGCTTGGAACAAATAAATCATAAATGTCACCAAGAGTAGTCATGATACACTGAGTATCTAACTAGTGCAAGACACTAACGGTAAGGAAAGAGAAAAAAGAATGAACATTGTATTATTGCTTCAATTTCCATTCAGAATACTGGCAGCCTTTTTACTGGGTCATTACAAGATAAATCATCCTCCATTAACAGCTTCCAGAACCTGCTAATAGCAAGGCATGTGCCAAAGTTGTTTAGTAGGAAGACAGAAGGGCCAAGTAAGATTCCTGATACCATAGTGGTGATACGCAGTTAGTTTGCATACTCTTAAGGGAATTCAGTATTCTAATCTGGAAAAACTCATTTAAACTCATTAGAAGTTGTTAGAATGTAGAGCCTTTTCTCTGGGATAGATGTAAAGACAGTCACAAGATCAGGAAAAAAACGAACAGACTATACTAAGTGACTTTGGTCCATGAGATCACCAAGCAACTCTGAAGTTTTATATTCTTCTACTTCCATTAGAAGTATCCAAAGTAAATTCTTCCCTTCCCTGGAAGTGTAGACCAGTAATTTCCATTATCTACAACATACCTGCTGAGACTAGCCTGTTACTGTCCTGCTGGGATTATAATGAGGAGTGAGTGAATTTGACAAGGAAAGGCTCATTACTTCTTACACAAATTCATCTAATTTCAGCATTTAATTTGCAAATTTCCAGTGCATTTTGTCGTCTTAGTGACAACAGGCTGTTACAGCAGACAGAGTATCTCATCCCTGCATAATATGTTAAGATAACTGTGGGCTTACTCCTATATGAATCACTTAGATACAGAAGTCTCAAGTCTTTTAAAGACCTTTGGCTTTTAAAAGCTGAAAAATTAGAAGTCCCTTTTCCTGCTATTAGTAGAATGGTGTATTTGTCTTATTGTAGCCCTCCTTAGAGAATCGCTGCTGCAAGTTTGCTTCCAGTCTGGTGTCATTATAAATAACCCTTGCTGAGGAGACACTATTGCTAGCTACAGTTTTCTGAAAAAATGTTACAGTGATAACAAAATATTATCGTGCGCAAGTATTATGTGTACTAATGCGCAAAGCCTCTGTGGAAGGCCAGTTCTTTTACATCTGGCATCTTGAACCATGAACCTAATTTCAAACACCTCCTCCTTCACAGATGCATTTTTACATATTTACAGATGCATAAGCGCAGTAATCAAACAGGTACTTAACGCAGCAGTCTTTAAGTTTTGTTTGAGCTGATCTCTTAGTACAATACATAGTACAACCCTACAGAGGGTATTTCCTTTGCTACAAGAAGGTCAATATTTATATAAAATGAAAACAAACTGTGAGCCACTCAATATGGATCCACAGGCTACACAGGTAACAGACATTGTAGTTCCTTCTACTGTCATAAGACAAATTAGTGATCTGGAGAATTGGCAAATAAGACAAAAACTAGAGAAGAGACCCGTAAAAATCATGCAGCCTCTCAGTCTCAGAACACAATAAATGGGACAGGATTGAACAAATGCTTTGCCCATCTTGATTTGGAAAGACAAACGGCAAAGCTTCAGCTGTTTCCATTAGGAATATACTCCAGCCATTTAAAAGCTGGCAGAAAAACATAGACCTTAAAAGTCAAGCCTAGCTGACATGTTCACTTTTTTTGCCTACATACTTAATAGATTAGGCAATTTTTGATTACATCCTTGCTGCTGGTAAATGTTTTTAATTCTTCTTTTATGCTGGCAGGTGTTTGTAACAAGATACGGACTTTGCTTCACAGATGAAGTGAGGCTTGGCATTGTCTCCAGTTATAAATCAAAACCCTAAGCACTGTTAGTCATCTCCTCTATAGTCTTTAGTGATTTTTTTTTCCTCTTTTTTAAACTCACTTTCAATTATGCTTCCTGTCATCATCCAGTCAAGCTTTGAATGACATGATAAACAATATTCCAAGTCCTCAAGTAGAATAACAGAGCATAAGTAAATTGATCAAGGGACCAAGGCCTAGAAATCATCTCTGTTTTTAGAACCAGTTTGTAAGCTGTATATAGTGTATTATCTTTGCTATTAGAGACAGCGGATTTTAACCTAATGTTCCGAATGTCTTCATTTGAATGACTATGTTATAAAATGTTCCATAGCTCTCAACAGCTTCAGTTGGGACCTACCAACGACAGAGACACCTTAATAACTGACAAAAGCACTGAACAGCGACATTGCTTAGCATTTCCAGTGTTTAAAACCTGACGTGGGTTTTTAGTTTGTTTGGGTTTTGGTTGGGGTTTTTTTGTCTGTTTTCTAAACACAGAATAAGCACTTTCCTGTTAAGCATTCTGTATTTTGATGCTTAACATGGATCAGACACAGTCTAAAATCCACAACACAATGACTCAGTGTTACTCTGAAGACTTTAGCCCAGCAAATGCAAAGCTACATAAATGAGTTTTTACATATTTAAGTACATTTTAAGTGTGCATTCAGGTTCTGTTATTTGAGATCTTTAGATTCTCCTCTCTACTACAAAAGTTCAGATTTTTTTTTTGTAATAAAAATCTGAATGCTCTAAACACCAGAGCTCTAAAGGAGAAAAATCAGTATTATAAGGTTCATAATAAAATGGCAAAAACCCTGACCATATAGTTTTTGCCACTTCAGGATACAAACCTGTACACTGGAAGAGTTTAACCATGATTTACAGGAAACAGACTTCCTGCATAGGATTTATGAAAGTTTCCAAGCTAGGAGAACAAATCCTGCTGATTTACATTTGAAATCACAGTGGGTGCTTTTCTCCTTGCAAAAATTGAACTCCTGATACAACATGACCAGCCATAATTCAGGGAATTCATAAATTAATTAGTCATAGCCTCCACTTGCAATAAATACATATTTATATGTTAGTGTTTGCAAAATAATGAGTAGTAATGGAGTGTTTGTGTACCTGTCCTTTCTGCTAATTATCAATCAGAGCCACCAACATCCTAGCCTAAGCATCTCAGTGAGTGACTTGGTGTTTCAG
>NW_010103720.1:23073-49250 GCF_000699245.1 Pterocles gutturalis | reverse complement strand
GGAACTGGGGAACTCAAGACCCAGCAGGATCAGTCCAGGAAATTCAGTCCTCCCATGATGAGGTCATTGGTAGAGCCATTTCACATATGACTGATCAAAGGCTCAAGACATCTGGCTGATTTCATGAGTGTTTAGTCTCTTGCTCTTATCATTAGCTCATCCAGCTTCCTGCTGCAATAAGTCTATAGCACAAGTTCTGTATGAAAAAGACAGTAAGTGTGCTGCTTGTAACAGTTAGTGTGAGAATAGATAAAAAGCAAACACTGGGCCAAGTACAAAACATGGGCTGCAACAACTGATTACCTCTAGTTATTACATGAAACTCTTAAAAAAAATCCTGAAGGTAATAGACTCATATTAGAGAATGGGAAAATAATTTTCTTAGAACAAACTTCACTGCAACAAATAGGGGACCTTCAGAGGGTGGTTTCATCTGGGGCCCATAAATCAGCTAGCATATATTATTGATCTTAAGTGATTTTCAGCCTCCAGTAATCACAGCTTTAGTGCTCACTGATTCCTTATTGAACACGCTACTTAACAATAGTATTTTAATTTCATGATTAAGACCATCCATAAAGCAGACCATAATATGCCTATAAAGCCATTCCTCTTTCTCACTAATGAAGAAGGCAGCACAGCTGATAGAGCACAGAAAGGGAAAAGGCTCCCAAAGGTTACCATCCTTCTGAACTAACGGGAGAATCAAGCAGCGACCAGCTCCCGACAATCTGACTCCCAGAGCAGTCCATGGTCTATTACCAGAGCTATGCACCTCGGCACTACTGCTGAGGTTATAACCAACCAGCCCTGTCCAACCTTGGCAATCACCAAGACTCAAAAATATTCAAAATAAAGCCTTAACTTCTAGGCATCTTTAATAAGCCAGCACCTGCCACTGGTCTCTTCAGAGCGTAAGAATTCCTTGTTAAGAAATCAGGTGCCTCACTTCAGCTTTGAAACTTTGGGACTAAAACACTCTGCACACTTTCCATGTAGAGGAAGAATCTCATTTATCTCACAAGGGACACATTAAGATGAGTACATACAGACATTTCATAAGGAAGTCTGATCTCCAAAGGTGGCTAATGCAAAGCATTAATACTAACCTTTCTTTCAAATATTCAAAAAATGTGTAGCTTCCACTGGCATTGAAGTAGTGCCCAGAACTCAAATATGCCTTCATTACAGGGAGGACTGCATTCCAAAGTGAACAGCAAACCAGTTTATTTGACCATACTTCCAAGGAGACTTAACCTTTACATAGAACAAGTGGATGATGAACATTATTATGCTTGGTGCAAAAGTGACCATGTGTTATGCTAATAAGAAAAATGTTCAGCGGCATGAAAATAACCTTCCCCCTGAGGTTATTCCATTAAAGTTTAATGTTTGCTCTATACTTTTGTTTGAATACAGATAATTTGCTCGCAACACCACGGTCCCATAGAATCATCTGTTTTTTCCCTTTAATGTCAAGGCCTTGCTAACACTGCACTCCACCCTCATTATGAGGCTCACTGCGTTAAGCTGCTGTTCATAAGCTTTCAACAGTGGGAAATCTAATTCAATTTCTTACTATATTTTCCTCTTCAGAATTGTTCTTTTGTGAAAGGTGAAGCTAAATTTAGATGAATTGTGTCACTTGCAACTCCTTTTAAATACAGCTTATCAAGAGATGCCTATAAACAGGTTCAAAACACTTCTGAGGTGGGCCTTACTGCACTCAGCCTCACAAAGGCTGTTGGTTCCAATTCATCTGACTTGACATCAGATTTACTCCACTCAAAGCAAACTCATTCACAGATCATAACAGAGGGTATAAACAGAAGAATGGGTCTTGAATGGGGAAAAAGAGTGGTTCTCCCTCAAGCCAAAGACAATCAGGGCTGGATCTAAGTTATCTTTACACTCTCTCTCTTTACCCGTTGCTCTGTGCGTGCAAGTGTCTTCACACAAATCAAAACAGCCACACTGTTACGTGTGCTCTCATAATTCTGTTGCCAGGTGCTGTAGTAGCAAATTGATGCTCAGCAACACCTTGCCCACACAAGAGGTCACTTCTGACTAAGGATAAGTAATAGTAAAATGGTTTTGTGACTACATATTCATTGGGTGCTACCACAGAGCAGGAAATACCTGGTTTAATAAGTAAATAACACCACAGTACTGCAAAATTGCAAATTTGTGAAATTGTTCAGATTTATGCCAAGTGATGACTAATTCTGGAAGACAGTTAATGCACTGGGCTGGAGCTCAGACAACATGGATTAAAACTGCTGCTCTGCTATATGCTTTCTGTGTGGCTTTGGTGATATTCTATGCTATACAGGTTCTTATGCCATGCTCATCCCTCCAACATCCAGGCACCTTCCAGCTCACCCACACCTGCATATTTGCATTAGCAACAGGGAAAGGTTAAAGGAGTAGACTATATATTCCTGCATGGGTGCAAGGTCTGTGATAAGTCAGTCATTCCTAGAAAACTAAATTGTTCTGGAAAAGTTTTCAATCTCTCATTTGTAAAGTGTAAATTAGCGTCCTCTCTGTTCTCAACTTAGCTAGTCATACATACGACAAGGTCTATGAAAGGATATAGAATTGTGTGCTTAGTCTCACAGCACTTTGCACTGGTCAGCTGTGAGGGATGCACATTTATGACACCTCAGCCAGGACAAGAATGGCAGTACTTCCTACACATGCAAGGTACTTCAGTAAAAATATAACATGCCTAAACAGGGTGAAATATGTAAATATTAGGTAGTGGGCTTTGTGGATCTTGGGATGGTGAGAAGTTTCTGTAACTCCTCACTCCTTATGGAAGGATCTTTCCGTAAGTTATCTGGGGTGAGAACTGTGCCTTTAGGAAGCAGCTGCTACATTAAGGCCCGTATCTCAGCTGCAGCAGAGCAGTACTCCAAGAGAGAGCTGTAAAGGAGATACTGAATATATAGTTGTGGTCTAGGTGGAAATAGACACTATTTCTTTTCCTGCTACAGTTTAGATGTGTGTCCTCTTTATATGCCCAGTTTACAGGGGAAAATAAATGTAATGAAAAACACCAGTTACACAGACACTTCCATTCCCCATGCAGGACTCCGCATCACCTGTCTCTGGCCAGCAGCTTACTCAGCAAATTAGCCTTCCCTCTTACAAGACTCTGAGAACATCACTTACTACTTTTCAGAAAAAAAATCTTCAAAAATAATTAAATTATCAAATGTTATACTACACATACCTTAATCCCAGCAGTTTGTGTTTTGGTTTTTTTTTTTTTTTTGGGGGGGGGGGGTTGGTTTGTTTGTTTTTTTTTTTGGAAATTGGTGATATGCTTGGTTGGAATATGAAAGCTAGAAACTTTCTGTCAAAGATCAGTGTTCACACTTGACTGAAATTCATGAATAATTCTGGTATAATAAACAGTGGGAAATGGAAATACTGTGGCTCAAGATATGAATATAACTTATTCTTAAAACAATATTTGAATTCTTTCCCAGCCCTACCCACAGTTTTCCCTTGCTTACTACTTTTTAATAAATAAAAACATTCACCTTAAAATACATTGTAGACATGGTAAAACTGCTCCCACAGGTTACATTACAGAATCAACAGCTACCTATTGTGTTTCCTCCAGAAAAACAGCAATTATCATCTCATTGGAAGCAATGCAGTCACTCAAAGCCTGTGCCTATTTAAAATACAACTAAATTATTTTGTACTTCTTCCAGAAAGTGCAGCAGTAAAATGGATACCTATAATTCTATAATCAACTCTTTCCACCCCGCCTTCTGTTTATATATTCCCCACCTGGGACTGATTCTTACCATTTGAGAAATCTCAGGTGATTTTTCTTCCTTTCATCAAACCTGTCAAATTACAAATACCCAAAGCCACATGTGAAGATGCACAGCCTCCACCTCAGTGGTTTCACCCTGCTCCTCCCAGAATTTTTTTACTACAATCTTTACCAATTCAGGATGTGATATTAACTGCTGGAACCAAAGCATTTTTTAAAGTCCACAGAATACCTTTATTAATAGCAAAGCAAGTACACTCTAGCTCCAGCCAAAGTGCATAGCGAGCCCCAGCCTGGGTCTTCCCACGCCATCCCGCTGGCTTTGGATCAGGCTCTGTCATATCAGTGACCCATGAGTGGAAGTCTCAGACCAACATATAGCACCTCAAGCAAAGATAAAGTGTTTCAAGAGAACTGAAAGAGATCATGTCCAGCTGAAGATTTGAACTTATTTGAAACCTCAGTCACTTCAGTCAATGCTCTCTCCTCTCTTATTGCTCACAATTCTGCAGGCACTTGCCTCAGAAGCGCTTTATTTTCCTGTCCCCACAACCAGTGACTCGGTACACGGTTCAATAATTTTCTACCACTCCTGAGAAAATGGGGTATAAAGTTTCAACATGTTTTCTGAAGAAAGTATCTCTTATGTCATTAAGGCACATTTCCAACAAATTGCCTTTTTCTGAACCTCACCCAGCTCTCTGCTTTGCACATGGCATCAGGCTGGAACATCTCATCCCACAGTAGAGCCATAAAGGGAGACTAGATGAGCCTGTCATGCCTCCTTCCTCCACCAGTCAGGAGCTGGGGCTTGTCCCTCTTCTCATCAAAGAATCACTGAGTCTGTCTCCAAAAATCAGTAAATATCAGCAGATCACTGGCCATATACCTCCGTAACAGATCTGGCCCTGAGCTTACCACCTCCAGTTTCACCCCTCATAATCCAGTTTCATTTCCTTGCATGAGAACTGCTCCTGGGAACTTTTTCCTCAGTAACCCTGCAAACACTGAGTGACCAGAAAGGGTGTTCTTGCTGCCCGCATCACCTCAAGACTGACCCTCAGCACATACCTGTTTTCCTCACCAACACCTCCACATTGCTTCTGACACACACACACCCCAGCTCCCCCTCCATTTAGACATTAATGACATTAACCTGAGCTCTGACAACCAGCTCAGAGTAATGGAGCTTGATTTCATTCACACCCACAGAAACACACTATTGCTTCTATTTAAAATTAATTTCTGCACTTACTAAAAATTGTCTTAATAAATGCTGAGATTTAAGAAACTGGAGTCTGAAGCTAAGAATACCTAGAGAGAACTGATTTTTATTAATATGCAATTAATACATGCTCTCCTGCAAAGTAAATCTGATGTGTGCAGTTCCATTAAGACAGATGTTGTATCAGCATAGCTCCGATTGGCATTGAGCACAGATAGGAACCTGAGCTCCCTTTGTACAAATGGCTTCTCTTGTCAACCTGTCTGCCCACAAACACAGGCAGCCGAAGCATGTTCTGGAGCTATGCTGTCTGTTAGATTCTCAACATTATCAAAAACGAGTCTGCAACTGGCAGCTGTTTATTTGACTGAGCAGCACAAGCACTTAGCTTAGCAACTTGTTTACATGAGCTATGTGCCATGGAAGATATCCCTTCTTTGCTCCTATTCATAAATATTTATCTCCATGTAAATAGTAACAATTTTACTTTAAAAATTACACCTGAGGAAAGGCCAAGTAAATTCAAGATTTGTATACAGATCCATTTCTAGGAGCCTTAATGCAATATTAATCTCTTTACAGAACTTCATGCTGATCAATGAGGATTCTGTCTGGGTTGGGTTAAGAAAAAAACCCCACCAATTCACCTGATAACCTCTGGAGGGCTGCATCCATACTGCAGAACACATTAAAGCCCAAAGGTCAGCCTGTTGCTGTAGAAGTACATGAAGATGAAGAGATAGTTTCTGTATATTGCCTAGATGGAGAGGAAAAAATGGCCCCAAATCTACTCTGAATTACACTTGCAGGGCATTTGCTTTGGGGCAGAGGAATAAAGGAGGTAAGTGTCTCATCCTGCACCTAAGAAATTTTATTCACAAGATTTGGGAAAGGTTTAAATTTGCCCTTTCCACTAGAGATATCAGTGTCTCATTTTGCAAGAATAATTTAACTTGCTTCTGACCTATAAACACTATAAGCAAGAACAAGCCTGCCCAGGTAAACGAGTACCTAGTTCTATCAGGTCACAGTGGGTATCTTGACCTTACTTGGACTGGTCTTAAGAACAGCAGCAACAGCATGAAAAACTCAAAGATTCTTATGAAGTTCTTCTGTTAATAAAGAAACTGCAAAAAACTTTCCATAGCTGATATACATAAGCATAAACTTACACGGCCAACCTTTAACAGGACTTTGCAGAAGCATTCAAGTAGTCTGGATTAATCAGACTGGACAATACAAAAGAAATTCACAGAGAGATCTTGCAGGTATAACAGTGGACATGTCTACAGCCTACAGAAGGGTGAAACGTACAGTCAGAAAGCAGTCACATAGTTGTGACACAGGGAATATGAAGCCCCACTCCCCATCAGGGGTGCTTGACTGCCAGCTAAAATAGCCATATAGCTTCAGAATTGTAACTGCACCACAAGCATGCAGCTTCTGTGCACCCAGCTGCGGAGGATGCATGCTTGATCTCTGTCACCTTGTTCCTGTACGCTGTTTATGCATCTTAGACAACAAGGAACCAGATTAATACAACTCCTTACTTACATTCCCTCCTATCTACAGGAGAACGAGTTCAGCTCCCCAATACCATTAAATCAGAGCAAATACTGGGAAAAAGAGGAAGCATCCAACAGTCCCCCCTCACTCACTTCCTAACAGCATCAGGGAACTTATCCTCAAGTTCACCCTCCAGAAACTACCAACATTAGGAAGTCATTAATTTTCAAGACCAACATAAAATAACATGGCAACCTAAGTAAGAGCAGTGAGCAGCTAATGTCTTTAAATGACTATAATTAGAGCAATCCAGCCATTCATCATCCCTGCTTACGTACTATGTCAAGCCTCTGACTGATACAATGAAGAATGGAAAGCAGAAGCTTTTGCGTGAAAGCAGAAGTTTTACTAGAAAGCAAATATTGCCTTACCTGAGGAGAGACCTCCCTCTCCCCGTTGAAATTTTCAATGACAAATATCTTAGTGGAGCCCTGAGCTGAGCTTAAATACAGCCCCAGACCAAGGGCGTGTCGTGACCCAGCTCATAGAACCACCCTGGGTGGGACGAGTGGGGTTCGTGGAGGTTCTATGTATATATATAACCCCTTGGAGCAAATTAAGGTGAGATGGCATCAAAGAATTGCATACTGGCTTATAACTTTAATGCATACAATTGTTTAGGGAAAAGGGAAAATGTGGGGTATACAATAGAATCAAGGGAAAAGGAAAATTACTTGGTAAAGACAATCCATGAATATTTTACCATCCACTAATAGCAATGGGGTAAGAATAGCATAGGTATCAATATCACTAAGGTTAGTAATCAGCACCACTAAAATAAGCAATCTATATGAAAACCTATTAAACAAGCCCCAAAAAGGAGCTGGCATTAAACTTATAAAATGTTACCATATGTGTCAGAGGGAAAATGGAGACAGGAGAGGGAGGGAGAGATATGTGGGAAAGGAAAAGGGGAGAGGAAAAGAAGGAGTGAGGGAAGAGAAGGAAGAAGAAAAAGAAAAGGAGAGGGAAAAGAGAAAAGGAGGGGAGAGGTTCAGTTGGTCAGCATCCCAGGAGTCCTCAGGTGATGCCCCCCCCATTTTGCTTGTTCACCTTTTATAGGCAGAGGCAGGGCCTTACTCAGCAGGGGTTTGCTACTTTGTTGTAAGAGCAAGATTAAGTCCATAGTTAGTGAGGGGAGTAAGGCCTTCAGTGTATTCTTCCCTTCTTCTTATCACAACTGGAATGCTTTGAGATATCACCAGGCTTCGAGGCTTCACCACAATTTGCAGTTTCTGCAAAACTGCGTGAATAGTCCTTTACAGGGCGGGCGTGGGTGGAGACCCCAGGTGAAGCTACTCAGAGCCCTTAAGAGTCTATTAGTGCCCTCAGGACCTTGATACACAGGACCACGTAATACAGACAGATATTCTTGAGTAACCCAAGGACAGAATTTATCTAAGTGAGAACTAGGTGAAAAGGAGAGCTAAGCCTTTCATATTGACATACAAGAGAGATTTCTGCTGGCAGAGCAGGTGCTTGCAGTCTCCTGATATACACTCATTACTTCTGCATCCAGACATGCTATATCATGAGCAAGATAAATTTGTGAGTGACATAATGGCTTGGAAAATCTTTTAGCTTATAAATACTGTTTGAGATCAGCAACTCCCTGTATGCAAGACTACAAACATCTTTTGGAATATGGGGTTTGCTTGCCTTCCCTTTAACTCCTGTGCTGGTTAGACAGTCCAAATCCAGTGGCATGGGGTGACAGCAGAAGACAGTCAAAGCTATGTGACATAAGCAGAAAGTCGTTCGATGAAGAGCTGCTACCACGGAAGGCAAAACAGCTTCTCATATTTGAACTCCTGCAAGCCAGAGATATCATCTGAATGTGAGACTTTTGTAATCACCAGAACTTTATCACAACCCAGTGTGGCAAGCAGAAGTGCCCAGTAGGATAGCATACAGACATTAAGAAGGAAAATCTGTTCACAGAATCTAAGATCAGTGATAAACTGTGTCTTTCTATAGAAAAACAAACAAGCAAACACCACCCCCCCCCAAATCCCCAAGCTACAAAACCAACCATAAAAGACAAATATATAAATATAATAAAGAGCAGTTCTATTTTGTCACAGACTTGATATCGTTTACCCAGTTCATGCAAATATCCAAGAGCTTAATGCAGAATCTTCTTTATTGAACCTGAATAACTTATGAGTAAAAGTGATATAGGATGAGAAACAAGTGGGAGTTTTGCATAATAGTTAAAAATAGACAGTTGTAGGAAATTTTCAACACTTTGCTAAGTAGCAGACAGTTCAGACACTTCAGTGTCTGCCTCCAGCTTTCTTTCAGTGTCACAGCTTGTTACTTATAAGTCACTTATAATAAAACTACCTGAAATTGATGTCTAAATTCTGCAATGAATTAAACTATACAGAGGATAACAGTTGAAAACTAAGAAGCACATAAAAGAATGCTCAACTTTCTCTGGGAAACAGGATTTTAATTACGTGAGTTTAAATCCTCAACAAGAAGTAATGCATGCCTCATCAGCCAGAACAAAATGGTGAAATGAGATTAACTACACAGTAAAAATGAAAAGGGTTCCCGTTTTTTTCTGGACAATCCACTTTGCCTACGTTGTATTTATATTAATGTACAGTCTGAACTGGCATTGCTATCAAAAGAAACAGCCCAGATTTCCCCGCAGACCCAGCACCAAAAATTTTTCTTGCTATGCTACACCTCCTACTCTGTGCAGGTATAACCACTTGTGTAGTCATACAGCAAAGCCATAGCAGGGAAGAGCTACCGTCTGAAACTAACCTTTTCATCATTATTTTTTGTTAGATTAGCTAACACAGCCAAATCCCTGATCCTGTTTCCTCATGTGGTCCTGACAATGCTTGTGCTGGCAGAAGTGGAAGCAGCACAAATACAGAACCCAGAGGCTGGGAAAGGACCACATCTTGCAGTTGCAGCATCAGCGAATGCTGTCTTTAAGTGTTGTGCAAGCTCAGCACACGGGTCTTCCTTCTGGCGATTTGAGCTGTTACACCACTGTAGCCAATGCAGGAACCCCAATCACATCCCTGCACTGCTCTGGGCAGTGGACACTCCTGTCCCTACTCACAGAATATACTGTATCTCTGATCAACAAGCAGCAAGGTGAGATCCTACTCTGACACTGCTGTTACTTTAATCTACATCTTAGATGAGAGACCTAAATAATTAGGACTGCCCCAACTGGATAATTACTTTTGATCTGTGCTGACCCTCCTTCATAATGAGCCAAAGGATGAAAAAGAATGTTTTCTAAGTCCACTCACAGTAGTATACATGTATACAGATTAAAATACATGCAAAATGCTTGTTTATGAGAAAAAAATATCTCATTATGAACATAGTTTATGTTGAACATAAGGTGACACTGAAAACTTGAAAAGCATGGGGTGTCTGAGAATTCAGCTCCTTGGAAACCCTGAGCCAGTCATAGAGAGGAATATAAATATTGAAAACAAAACTAACACTAAAACCAAAACTAAACCCGAGACTATGTTGGTTAGCAGCAGTTCTTTTTTTTTCCCTAGTCATCTGTGCCTCCAAACCCTGCTGGTTTAGATGCATCTATGCTACTGGCTCAGAAGCCCCCAGGAAATCTGTGGAGGAGGAAATGTTCTGGCATTCATGAGATGCTGTCTTCTCTGGCTGCAAGAAAAAATGTGTGCTGCAAAGATGAGAATGCTAAGCATTCCTCCTTCCCAGCTTCTTGCTCTGTCTGCTAGGAACACTACAGGAATGAAGGAAAGTGCCAATAGTGCCACTGGGTTGTAAACAAAACTAAGAAGCCAAAATATCATTATTTTCATCAAAATGGTCTCACAAGTAACATATTTTCTGATCTGGCATTAAATTCACTCTCAAAAACTTTCAGGACTGATAAGAACATTTCCTGTGAGGGTCTGAAATGAACATATATCAAGCAGAGAAGCTGTTGAAGCTTTTTAAATTTTTTCTCAGCATTGCAAAATCACTAGTGGTTTTATTATTGTTCAGTAAGCTGTTTAAATATTTAGAGAATTTAAAAATACTAGGATTGGAATCCAATTCTGAGTTTGTGTATGGACAGGATGCTCTGCAATTGCAGCATTCACTCCAGATTTGCCTTTGAATTTAACAGCAATTATTTTCTTCTTTATCGGGTTGTCAAGCCTTCCTTTTGATGGGTACAATGACAAAATTCGATGTCGGTAACAGATCTGAGCTGAAAGCAGTGTAAACTCTGCAAGTTCTATAAAGTTAGTTTTGTTTAGCTTAAGAAAAAAAACCTGCTTGTCTAAATAAAAAGAGGTCTCTTACAATCTAAATGTCAGACCAATAAGCTGTTTATCGGTGTCAATAGTTCATTTTATAAAAATAGCAAAACAGGCTGAGTTAAAATAACCATCATATATTTAGCTGTCAGAATAGTTGGATAAAGTTGAAATACTCCTGTTTAAAAAAATGACTAAATAAAAATATGGGTTTTGTACTGTTCAGTCGTCTTTGCTGAAAGAGAACCGTTTTATTTTTTTTTTCGTTTTTTTAAATACGTACCAAAAAAAAAAAAAAAAGACACACAAAAAAAAAAAAAAAAAAAAAAAAAAAAAAAGGCAAAGCAAACCGGAAAGTACTACAGAAGCACCGAGAGGGACTACCTCGGGCTTCGGCGCCATCTAGGGATAAGAGCGCCTACGGGCGCTGATCTCCAGTACCAGGGGCGAGCCCGGCAGACCCGCCCTTGTCAGGGTTTGCACAGACGTCTGCTCTTGCATTTGCACTCCTGGAAGCTCTTTTCAAAGCCATACACTCAACAACAACAACAAGAAGCAACTGTGTCTTACGTGTATTTTACCCAACCGCAGTGAAAGCTTCTCCTCCTTGCAGCATGCATGGCAGTCCTGGGGTGGCACGAGAGCGTTCAACCTGAGTGGAGGCCATGGAGCAGTCAGCAGCCAGTTAACAAGCTGTATGCAACTTTGGGCACTCTGCAAAATTATGGAGTGGTATGTAACCATGACCAGGTGTGATTTCATAGTAAAGATATTAGATGACTGTAAATACTTCCCAGCAGTTACCTTTAAGCACTGTGCAAGAGGCAGTATTAGCCCACTCACAAACACTGACTCAAAAGGGTTTAAAACAACAGATTTGTTTCAGGGAAAGGAGAAAACACACACACAAAAAAGCAACCTGCTAAGTCCAATAGTAGGCAAAACTCATCCTTCAGGGCATACTTTAGCAACAGTCCCGAGCCCAGTCTTCTCTATCCTTCTGCGTAGCTGCAGAAGTGGGTACTTGTCATTCGCCTCCCCGCCAATGGCCACTGCTGGATACAGCCATTCACACACTGCTGATCATGTCACAGCACCTTCTGCCCTGCTGCAGCTCTTCAGAGGGAACTGGGGCATGCAGGACCCAAGACACAGAAAGGAAACATCCCTAGCTGGACTCACTTTTGTCCTTTTTTCTTCCTTTCCCAGCTTTTATCACTTTGTTCAGGGACTTTTTTATTCATCCCTCCTTTTTTATAACACCATTAATAAAAAGAATTTGAGCCTGTTCTCCTCTCCTCATGGTCAGACGTAAATAGAAGGCTTTTACTCACCATAACAGCAATATTTAGTGTTGTTTTAATTTTCCATTTTAAGAAAACCAAAAATGCTCAAAGCAGTTGCCACTGGTTGAGGTCTGGCTGTAGAGCTGGCAGGTTCCCACAGCTCAGCACGGCACAGCCCAGTTCTGCAGAGATGGAGCGGAGACGAGAATGTCAGGGATCAGGTGGGAGTTTTCCTCAGCAGACATCTTTCCTAAGGGCTGCTAGGTGTTCTCTTTTGCATTTGTTTGCAGTCTCTCTGGACAAACTAGACATGTTATGTGACTTATGACCCTAACAAAGTGGAACAAGAATATGCACCTGAAAAAACAGCACTCTTGCTAGAATATCTGTAGCTAGTTGCCTTTTTCTTTATTTTTTAACAGTACCTTAATAGGTGTTTGAGTCTCTCTGTTTTCTGAATAGAGTTCAACTGCACTCTAGTGGCTGTATTTTAGGATTTCAGGCATTTTGTAATTGCCATATTTCCACCTACTCCAAATAACACAATTGACTAGCAATGGAAGATATACTTCATCAAGTATGCAAATTTTTTTACCATCTAAGAAAATAATTGCTGAAGGTTGAGTTTAGAAAGCATACACAGAATTTTTCTTTTTGTTAAATTGGATTTGAAGCCAGAATCTCAGGCACAGTTTTACTCAAACCATGTATATCAGATGCAGGTAGGTTGGTTAGCATCTGCTTAGACTGCTAGTTGCCATACGTATAACCCAAGTACCAAATTTGTACAGTGCCAGCAGTTCACTGTCCACCCCTGTTTTCGAAAATAGCTGTCACTAGTGCTCAGTGTTAGTCTGTGACTGAGCCGCTAGGTGGTGAGGAAGATTCGTAGTTCCCTTCCTAGAAAAGAGCTTTTTTAAGTTGGCAAAGACTTAGTTTTAGATCTTGTATTAATGCACTGACATTGCAAAGTCAAGGTTAACACTTGACTACAAGAATTGAGGAAATAATGGATAAGGACATTTGAGGAGTAGAAAGTGTGGCTCAGTAATTATTAAAGACAGCAAGGCATATGTAAAAATACCACAGCGATTTTTAAAGGGTATAAAAATGAAAGCATTTTTACAATGTGTTATAGATCTTGGGAATAAGGCATGCAATGTTAAAAGAGGAAATATGGGCTGGCAATGGTAAATATTCCCAGGACAAAAGGGAGAAAGTACCCAAGTATTTTAAAATGAAAATTGGGCAGGGCAAAAGAAAAATGTGTCATAAAGATCCATTTTGCTGTGAGACTGGGACGAACGTGAAGACTAAATTCTTATGAAGCCTGAACTTCTTTTATCTTTACTCTAGGAAAACTGACACGTAAACTGAGTTATTCTAGAAAATTAAACCATTCTGAAAGCTGTTCAAAGTCACCCCTTGACTCCACTTAAAACAGGGTGCTGTGGCACAGACCACCAGAAAGAGGTGAGAGAAAATGGAAAACATTGGGGCTCTCTGAAGGCAGCAGGATGTGGGCAGCGTGAATTTCCCTCCTGCGGCACCTGAAATGGTTCGACTCTCACTTTTTTAAAGATCAGTCACCAGACCATCACAACATCTGAAAGAACTGTACCATGGGTAGCTGTTATTTGATGAGACATTTTATATGTGAGGGTTGTATCACTGCAAGCATCAACTATAAAGGAAGACCTAAGTCTTTAAAAAAGAAGAAAAGTCACAACAGAAAAGGTGGGCATGTGATAATAGTTGTAGTGTCAATGTTTCTCAGCATTTGAAAATCTAAGAGCTTAAAATCCATTTCATGGAAGATGGCCAATGGAAGTATGTAACAAATCATATTATGGAACTGATGTATCTTGTGCTGCCCACTCATTGTGTCTTCATTTCTTGCAATATAAGATTGAACTACTAAGATTCAAAGCATGTGATCATTGCCAGCAGACAGTTAGGATTGACACCTCTGAAATGTATTTAGTTATCATCCAAATTTCTGTATGTAGTCTGTCAAACTTGACATTCTTCCCCAGGAACCCTCTGTGGCCCTGTCTGTTGGCTGCAGTTCATTTAACTACCCCAGTGCTGTCCCTGCAGCCATTCTGTCTCCCTCCATAAAAAGCAGGTGTGGTTGCTTCCTAGACATCCTCCCTGACACTCCAACCCAGACCCGACTAGGGATTCTGGAGTGTGGGTTGGCACAAGTGTGGACATTCAAATTTTTCTCTATTTCCTCTCCTGGGGACCATCAGTGTTGAAATTGTCTCTTTGGGCAGAGGACACTGGAGGCAACAGGAGCACCTGGGAGAAAGTGCCAATTCTGAAGGTAACAACTCTCTAGAGAGAAGGAGAAGTAATAAACAAGCAGGAAAATATGGGAAGCGTGAACAGAAGAACAATTAAGATGAGGAAATAATATGGGATCTTTCTTCCAGGATCAAGATTTTCCTTTTGTGGGATATGGGATTTGCCACATTGCTTTTCCGGGCCACAAAGACAGACATTTATAAGCACCTTTCAAAACAACTCTCTGCAGTCTGTTTGGGATTGGGGGCCATGACTCATTCATGGTTATTTGTGAGCTGAACAACATTTTCCATTGATATGTTCAAATACATACATAGATTGGAAATGCAATTTAAAATTGTTACACTAACCAAGTAGTGTATCTGAAAATTCAAATGTAGAAAATACAAAGTTACGTTTCCTCAGCAAGCCTCACTTGGCCACCACATCCTATGCATTTATCATATTACAAAAGAAATTCTAGACAAAGCTGAAATATGTGTGCAGCGGGGTTTTGCAAAATGCATGAAATATGTGTGTAGCTATAATGTACTTACAGTGACATACACAGGATCCACAGAAATAACAATTAGACAAATGCGTTAGAACTCCTGTGTTAATTGCTCTGTGGACTAGGAAGTTGACTTTAAAGGTGACTACTTTTTTCCCATTTCAGCATCAAAATTAATGATGCTATGAATCTTCTATAACATCATCAGAAAAAATTCTGATTGGACTAATTATTTTTATATTAGTACAAATAAGAAACAACACAATTGAAATCAGAGCTGCTACACTGGATTCGGGATAGAAATTAAGATTCCATAACTACATGGAAGGTAATGAAGTAGGGTAATAGCATGAACAGCCAGAAATCGTCACACAGACTTCTTCCTGCCTCTGTATTGGAAGAAACTTGTTTCTCTCTTGCAAGGCATGGTGTGCGATGGGATGTCTAAGTTGTACGCTACATAATCTCCCCTGCTGCTGGTAATGCACCATCAAAACAGCTTCTCCTTTGGGGATTCTTTGCCATAGGTTGATTCAGTCCTATTTTGTCCCCAAACCTAGATTTACAATGAAGAGGTGATGGTATTTCTGTAATACTGTCAGCACATGCCTGAGATTATTCACACAGGTCAGTTCAAATAAGAGCCCATGAACCACAGCTATATCATGCATTGGATAAATGCTACACTGGTTAGCTTTAGAGAGTTTTAAATACCATGCTGACAACATTTACCAAAATTTCTCCAGAAAAAGTAAGCTACTTCAAATTAGACTGTGAATTTCAAATGGAAAACTCTTATGTCTAATACTATAGAGACTTGTAGATATGATCTCAAACACATGCACTTGTACGCTTTGCACTTGCAAATTACAGGCCCAAGGTTAGCAGGTCTCCAATGACTAGAAATAGCAAGAGTGATGCATTTCATTACAACGAAGAGAAATTTTCCTTCCCAGTGCTTCAGAACTATGAATCTATTCTTACTAATATAGGAAGTTCACAAAATACCATCTTTTGTGCTGTCTACTGGAGCAGACGTGAACAGTGACCCCCAGTGTTCAAACCAGCACAACTTTGGGAGGAACCTCCATGTCAAGGAAGGGGAGAGTGGACATGCTGTCTTTAAAAAAAAAAAACCAACCAAAACACCAGCCACATTTGGACATACTAAATGTGGTTTCAAAAGGGACCTGCTGATAGGGTGAATTGGCTATACATGACAGATGCAGTCTACCACAGCCCTGTGGTAATATTATGCTTCTGTGGATTCTTTTTTAGACATGAAAATCCTCATTAGAGGTAGCTGAAAAATGGAGCACTGAAACAATGAGAATGTAATAATTTTTCATATAAGCTTGTCCATTTTTTACTTACAGTGAGAGATAATAATTCCTTATTTGAAGGAAAGCTGACTGCAATTCCATCTCTAATTCATGCATACTTCTTTATGTACCACTCCAACAATAACCTTTATTGTTGTACAGATCAAAGAAAGCCAATATGACACTTCAGGTAGTAAGTTAAGTTGAAGAAGTTTCTCTTAAGTGAACATTTTCTTGTTTTGGGGGGGTTTGTCTGGGCTAGACTTGCACAGAAGCAGTAACCAATGTCTATGCAGAAAATACGCCAATATTTTCCTACTGTACAGAATGTGCAAATATGCAAATATTTCTGCATGCAATTATAAGCAAATAGGGTCCACAGCAGCTTACTTATATGTAGCAGGCAGAATATTTTCTACACTTTGCCGTGCTTCCTTGTTTACTTATTTATATTCAGACAAAGGAAGTGGTAAGGCTGACTAGCTAGCTGACAGCTTTTCTGAGAAGAGACCATTTTGTGTTAGAGGCAGCAGTATCTCTCTTGGATGTCCTAACAACATAGTTCCAAATTAAAAAAACAGGACTTAACCAGAAGAAGCTGGGTTCTAGGCAAGGAGTTACTACACACGCTGGAGGTGGTCACACGCAGGGGACATATGGCTGTTTCATCGACTACTGCTATGAATGTTCTCTGACTGCCTGGAGGAGAAAACTCACAATGGATTTGCGAAACATTCCCTACCGTTCAGACGTCGTTACGTGGAACCCAGATGACTTAGCAGAATATTTTAGGACGGTAAGTTTAACTGTGTTTTGTCTCTGTATGATGGAGGAGCAAACTACTGTAACAATGTATGTGATAAATTGACATATTTTTATAATGGGCAAAGCTTGCTGCAAAACTAAAATCAAAATCACTGACAAGTAAGAAGCTGAGCTAAACTGGCCAGGGAAATCTACAACTGAATCTTGAAAGTGTGCTTTAAATTTGGTATAAGAGAAATCCATTGTTTTTCAGATAAAATGTACACTTTACTGCAACAATTGTTGATACAACTTATATTAACAGCTGTAGAAGTCATTAATGTGTGAAGATTGCAAGCTTTCTAGGTCGTCTTCAATGATTTTCAGAAGACAGATTTTTTTTTTTTTTTTTAAATTGCTCAGTGTACACAAATAAGCCTTTGAATGTCTTTCCTAATCACATCAATGAGAACTCAGCCAGGAACTTAACAGTTGTGGATATGCAGACTCCTCATGTTTTTTAGGCTCAGCTGGAAAAACCTTTCACCTTTTGGTTTGACTTCCATATTCTAAAACTTCTTGGGCAAAACTCATGGCTCAAGATTACTGTCTACCCCTTCTTTCCTGTCACAGTTACTTCTGATGGTACCAGCTGAGACTAGCTAGGACCTGCTGTTTCTTTTGATATCCTTTTCACTTATGACAATCTATAAATTTCATTTTACAATGCAGAGTTTTCACACTGAAGAAATACTTTGAAAGGCAACACAGGAATTCACTGCCAATATATATCCTCTGCACAGCGATGCTGACATCTTGGTAATTGCCCAGGAATGTGTAACTGAGCCAGTTTTACTGACATTTCATTTCTGTGTGTTCTCCGTAAATTGCTCATTTTTCAGTTCACATCAGATATAGTGCCTGCTCCATCTCCCTTGCAACTGACTATGTTCGTCCCAAAGTCCAAAACTGTCAGCCTGGAATTTAACATTCACATCAATCAGAAGATTTAGGAAGATTTTCAAGTAATGCCAGCACAGCTGGTTAATTTTCAAGTGAACTGTCAGGCTAGACTTGTAAAATGTGGAACAGTTTGGGTTTCATTTTGAAATAATGAAAAATTTATTGTTTCAAAGGCTCCTATAACTCTATGAGAGTTTTCTTTGGGGAATTGAGGCAAGTTTGACACTAGAATGCAAAACTAGCTAATAAAGGCAAGCAGATCAAACACAATGTCCACCAAATCTCCAGAGAAGTGTAACTGCCAACGACTTGCAAACCTCTAATTTTAGGGCACAGGAGTTAGCAGCACAGGAAAGTGAAACAAAGAATTGGAGATGGAGCAGATGAGATCATTAGCAACAGGTAACTCCAGACAAATAGGAAAAACATGACGACACTGGTTCATGGTGGTTTGCATCACCATTTCCAAGAGACTAACAAAGGAAGTGCTTCCTGGAAGAGTTCTTAACTGTGACAAAAGGATTAACTGTAAATTCTATCATAACTGAAGGGGCCTGGTTATGTTAATTTCTCAGTACCTCCCCTCTACTGATCCAGATACCCCCCAGGACAGAGATAATCTTGGCCTTCCACTTCTGGGGAGGTGAATAAGGGCAAAAGCTGCTTAAAGTAATCTAAGCAATCTGTGTAAGACAATAATGTTAGCCTGTCAGCCAGCTCTGGGTAACTGCCATAAGTGACCAGGTCTGCCTGAATAAACTCATACAATTTCCCTCACACATCATTCAAGGGTCAAATGTTATACATCAGGAATGCTTTCTTTGCAGCTGACTAGTATGTTTTGTCTGCAGCCATATGTTCAAAGTCCAAGATTCAAGTTCAAGAGGGATAAATATTTTTTTTTTCCTCCTAAACTGAGATAATTGTGGGAAGATTTTCAAATGACAATCACATTCAGATCTTCTCTCACCTGAAGTGATTGGCCATGACACCGGGCAGCAGTAAGATTTTAGTCAATTAATTGTTAGCTTACACCTTCATATCAGCAAAATTCAGCCAGCATACACATCAGTAATTTACCTAACACTACTATCATGTATTCCTGGCATGAATAAAGTCCTCAGATTCTGGCAAATAAGAATTCTTCTCACTTAACAGTAGCAACATCTAATTTATTATTCTAGGTGTGTCAACTTAAAGCCAATTTAAATTTAAACACTGCATTCAAAATGGGGAAGGACAAAAAAACCCAAACTTTCAAATTATTTCTGAAGGCTCTTTTTTTTTTTTTTTTTTTTTTTTAGAAAAAGCAAAGATGTTAATATTTGTAATATCCCAAGGGTTATTTAATAGCTAAACAGTATTTTTTATGAGTTACTTTAAGAATGGGACTAGGTCTCAGTCACACTGCTATGTTCTACCAAGTACAGCAGTTGCTCACTGCTGCGTCCAGACTCGTGCTGTTAACGTCATGATAGCACCCACTACCTGAAAGTGCCATCTTTTACAGTCTGCACAAAAGACTTCATCTGTATTCTACAATATTTAGCAGAGTGAGGTCTGTTTCTGCATATGAGTAACTGAAGGTGGCTCCTAAAAATATTCTCTGAGCTGTTCAGGTGTTTTCAGGATCTGGTCTCAAATAACACCAAGCTACAAGATTACTCCTTAAAATTAATAGAATAGAGCTAAGAAAGGACATAATGCTCCCTATAAGATATTCTCTGCTTCAGGGGAATTCTCCCAGCAGCACAGGACCATTTGGCTGCACAACTTTCACTAACTGAAGTTTCAGGCAGGACCAGAGCCATTCTTCTGTCTTGAAAGCTCCAAAGTCACTTTCTCTGCCTCGTTCTTCGGGTTCCTTTTGGTATGGACTTGTTCAACTTGAAAGACAAAAAATGCATCCAAGACAGATAAAAACCATAAACTGTGTTCTCACGTTATGCTACTATTGTTCGAATTTAAAAAAAACCCCTCAAGACACCTACTGGAAATATGTAAGAGTCATGTCTTGCTAAATGTGGCTAGTTTTTTCTTTGCTTGTTAAGTCTGCCAAATTACTCTTAATTTTTTGCCTTTTAGAACTAGGAGCTTTCTTTTTTTTTATGTACATGATCAGCTTCTAAAATGCATGTCCTTGTCCCAGATGCTACGGTATAATATAATCTTGTGGAAAAGCTTTCAAACATTACAGAAAATTTCCAGGATTAACAAGAGACATTTCCATCCAGAAGAGGAAGCTTTTCGATCACAACAACGAATTCAGGGACTCGGATCAGGGCTTCAGTATTCCAAGATACTAAAGTTTTTGCTTAACTTCCTGTTTTCTACAAGTGTTCATCCCAGTACCACAACTATTAATTTTCCAAATATTTTTTTGGGCCAGGCAAATGTGAGGTGGTTTTTAAATGTGAGGAATTATATGTTCCTAAATGGAGGAAAATCCTCAAGTCCACTGAAGAATCTTTGTCTTAAAAATCCATGTTCACAGAACAAAATGAGACATTTAGACAGGCTCTAGCACACAAAAGGGTAACTTGAAGCATCTACTCAAAGCTAGTGATACGTCTAAGAGTGTTAATCCATTTTATAATTAAGGGTGCAATAATAATTTCTTTTCCTTGACAGTTAAAGTATAAGGACTGTGAGAAAGTTGTGAGAAAGCACAGCATAAATGGACAAAGGTTTTTGGTAAGTGGAGTTGTAAAATTCCTTCCTGTAAAATTCCCATCAAGTTTTTTGTTTTGACCTCTCCTTAATTTGCACTGGCAGAGGCAAAGTACTTAGCGTGCAGATGGTTACTGAGGTATAAATGTGAGAAGTAAACACCTTTGGTAAAATCAGCCAGCCATCTTACTTTAAATAAGGAATGCTGGGATCCTAAACCTGTTGTTTAATATACATGTATGTTAGTATTTCTTAAACTGGCAGGGAAGTTATAAAACCACAATCTTGTCTTGAATTCAGATCTTCCACTATAGGAAGTGCTTGTTTTGAAAAAAACACACATTTATTAATTTTCCTCTCCTACTAAAGAAGACATGGACCAGGTCAGAATGAATGGCCTTCTAGTGTAATCACTATGCCATGCCTCTATAGTAAATTATATTTCTTCTGCAGCAACATACAAAATCAATGAACTTGAAGAGCATCAACACCAGTAAGCAAAGTCCCAGTGGGTTTAAATCAACTTGGCTCCAGGCTTTACCAACAACTTGGCTTTAGAAAAGCTGACAACTTCCATTGACATAGCTGCTGTATCCAGGTCTTAAATACACATTCATGGAGATGTGTAAGGGCTTTTATTATTACTTTCTTTTACTTCTATTTTATTTCCAAATACTAAGTATTCTATTTTCCCCAAAAGTAGTCACTTTGATCATCTGCATAATAAGCATACAGCTGCTCACATCTGCTGAGACTTTTTGTTAAGATTTTGACCTACCCATCAACTGTATAATGCAAAGAAGGTTCACCTGTAAAACAGAACAACAAAAAGAGACTTTAAGTGGAATATTCTAGAGTACAATGCAATCTTGAAAATAATTCTCTGTATGAATGTTTTTTCTAAGAAACATCTTTTCACATTTTGTAAGTTATGGGAAACTGCCAAATTACATTTGCAAAGAAGCAACTGTTAAGACTGAGTGTTTGCAGGTTTTGTATCTACTGTCAGATCTATATGGTATACCTGACTGCAAAAACAAAGCTGTCTTATTCATCACAATAACATCACAGTTTCAAAGCCGCGTTTCTGTATCTACTGGCTACCACAAGGAAAGTCCAGTTGAGAGACAGTAGTAATAAATCCAGAGGGATTCCATGTAACTTATTCTAATAAAATCCTGTAATGGTTAAAATGACAACATGGTCCTTTTACCAGAGCTTAAACCCATTATATGTGTCAGGTTTATCACCAGAATAGGATTCCAGAGAGAACCTGTAAAAAGTCTTCAGAAAAAAAACCACAATTCTTCAGTAGATCCTGCAGAACATTTCCATAAAGGGAGTCCATTTTTTTCCTGCATTTTAGTCTAGTGAGTACACCCAGAGGCAAAATAGTGCTGGAAAACACACACAGGACTGTTCTGTCCTGAAGATTATTGATAGTATTATGAACCAATGTGTAACTGGAAACTTCTTATTGTTGGCAGTAAGAAAGACAGAAAGAACCAGACTATCATCCATGTTCCAAACAGGGTTTACAAAGCTTGTGATTAACTAAACAGAACATTTTCTCAAAAGTTCTCATAATGCACTAATCTGTCCTCAACTTGGAGTTGCACATGATGGGAAAAGAGAGGGGCCAACTCTCTCTGCAGGAGCATCAATAAAACTCTCACGACTCAGCACATCTCAGCTCAGCTCAGGAGTAATCTGCAATCTAACTGCGATATTATCCAGCAAAATATAAAAAATAGAGGATTTTTTATGAAAATGGGTTCACTTCTCTTATGAGCCATGGGATGGGCAGGCTGTTAACTTGCATTGCTTTTCTATGCACTTTATATATATATCAGTTGAAACTTCATGCCACATTTTTGCGTATGCAAACTTCTGTAAGTCGCAGGGTGTTCCAAGGAAAATTTTGTGATATATACCTTGTGTTTCCTTTTCAGAACATGTCTGAAAATGATATCCAGAAATTTCCCAAACTCAGAGTGCCGTAAGTAAAGCCAAACCAATTTAACATTAAAAATTATCTTAGCTGTCTGCAGTGAAAACTCACAGGAAACATTGGGCAAATTATTTGCCAGTGATTAGTTAGGGACCTATTTATTGCAGCTTACTGAGAGAAAAAGATTAATGTTCCAAAATAAAAGGAGTGTTGTCACAACTCCTCAAGCACAATGACACAAATATGAAAAAAAAAAAAAGGCAAGTATTACCTTCCAAGTATGATTTAACTGTTCACTGCTCAACTGTTGACTTTAACTCAAAGCGAAAAAAAAAATGTCAGGTACGTACACAACAGTTGAGTTCAAGTGATTTTCATCAAGTGCTTTTCCTTTAGGTAGGCGTTAAACATAAACCAGTCTGGAACATTTGATTCAGTGTGAAATAGCTTTCCTTAGCTCCTCTGGATGAGGCCTTGAAAAAATTTTGAATTTATCTAAATAGTTTTCATATGTTCTATAAGGTACTCAGTGAAGAACAATAATCTCATTAAGTCAATACTGAGTAACAGAGAAATAAGCTTCTTCTAATATTTCATGGTGAAAACCAAAAGATTTTCTTTTGCTATGAATTCTCCGGTACATATTTAACATGGAAATTAGAAGGTTCCTAACCATGAGACACATGGAGCTATTTGTGGTCTTCTAAAAAAAAAGTAAGGAGAACAAAAAAAACAAGAAGTCAAGTTATTCTAACATGGCTGTTTCTTTGCTGCTCATTTCCCAGTTCCAGACTCACTCCCTCTATGCATATCTTGATTTTGCTATGGCAGATACAGTCTGCTTCGCCTTTTCTGGTGCATCAGAGCTTGTGTAAGATGTTTTGGTGAAGCTAAGAACACTGACAAATTTTGAAATACTTGTGTGGTCTGTCACATTCATGTGCTCATGGGTAAGCTGGTGGCTAGGTCTGAGGCAGGAGGATACCTCTGGATCAGATATGCAAGGTCTTGAACTTGAAAGCCTCGGACTTGACATGTTTCTTAAAACATGTCTGTATTTTCACACAATAAATTTCCTGCTAATAGGTACTGGCAGTGTATGATGTGCTAATAAGAGGGCTCAAATGCTATTAAAAAAAATAAAAAGCCCAGATGTCTCGGCATTTTTTGAACTTACTGTGAATGAAAAGCAACATTTAACTACGGCTACTGAGACTGAGGGACCAGCATTACACCAGATTGTCTGTGAAAAGCTCATCTCACCCTCCTGTGAAACACCTTGCTTGTAACTCTCTGTCAATTTGTCACTCTCTAACAGTCTTTTGGCAAATTTGCCCTTTGTTCTCCTTGTTTGAACTTCTAATTGTGAGAACTTCTGGTGATTTTCTTTTAACTTTGTGAGTCAAAAGTGGTCAGTCGAAGGTCTAACAAACACACACATACAAGAGATATTAATCTCACAGATGAATAGTTAAAATGAAATCTAACGATGTGGAGTAGCTCCCATGTCCTCATCTAATCTATTGATATCTCAGAAATTTTTTGATTTTCACAGTCCACTTACTTTGTAACAGAAAGTGAACAGCCTCTTCTAGTCAGATCTTTTGGGTTTCTCAAGAAGAAACCTTGAAATAAAGAGCTTCAAAAGAAGAGTAAAGCTTGGTGCGCACTTGAAGAACTGAATAAATAAGCAAATTAATAAATCTGAATGAAAGTTCTGGAACTAATGCCCTTGTTCCCAGCTTTCTCCACACTTACAAACAGGGAAACAATTCACTAGAATATTGTGAATATGTATGGAAAAAGACTGGTGCGATGTGACGTCCTCCATGTAACACCACAGTTTAAAACAAGAATTTAGAGATTTAATAGGAAAAAGAACTGATTGCCATTTAAAAACAATCATTCATTCATTCAGTCAATGAAACAAAACCCCCCAAAACTCCCAAACAAAAGAATAAAATTCATGGTTAGAAGAACCTGTAATTTTTTTAACATTAATTTCATAACTTCAGAATCTTCATGCTCTCACCAAAATGGAAAATGCTTGCTGTTGACTTCTACTAGAACATTCACATGATACTTTTATATCATAATATATATCCTCACCTAATAGTAAGAGTTTTCTAGAAGCTGAAATACACACTAGCATATTGCAGATATAGTACCTGATACTACAAGTGCTAAAATCTGAGCATATTCTGTAAAAATGCTTCACATAAATAGGAAGCATCACACAGCATTGGCCAGTGGAATGAATCAAAAGTACACATACGAGAGAGCTTGCTCTCCAGTAGCTTTAGCAGGGTTATGCTGACCTACTTGTACTGAGAACAGAACCCAGAATTTGCAACGATACAGGGCTTGCAAACCACAGCCTACATCCATACAGACCTCCTGAGCTGAGTATGTGGTTTTACTAAATATACACATTTGAGCAAATATACTGATCAAGTTTTGAATATAACTGTGTCAATACTTGGGCATGACTCTGTGACTTTTACAAGAATCTTTAAGTGTCTAAGTAGACAACAGTTGTCATTAAGAAGTATGATAGCCCACTGCCTGAAATTAAGGAAAACTCCCACAATCTTCTGTTACGATTAACAGAATTATTGTTTTGAAAGTTAATCTCCACCAACCATGTTACAAGGGCACATCTTCATGAATCTTCTTTGGGTTATTTTTAAATACAAAAAATATTTAAACACTATTTTGAAAATTAAAATACCTCATAAAATCTTTGAAACTCTCAATTAAAAGGGCTCTTTCTGGAAAAACTTTGCTAAAAATTTACATACGTAAAGACACCATATAAAAGTGGCTGACACATCCAGACAGTCCTGCAAGTTTTATTCCGGCTACAGTTTTGCAGGCAAAAGGGTTAATGGACAGTATGTCCACACAGGATTCACTGCATACACACAGGCCACACAGTTTTCTTGAGGGATCACAACAAACTCCGCAGTCCTCAGCAGGGATTCCCGTTCTTGTTTGCAGTGGCCACCTAACGCTCTTGTACACCTGCCAGAGATACTGAAATCTTGTACACAAGGTGATCTTCACTGGCATAGTTAAGGAAATCTATTCCACGTATCTATTGGGGCATTATATCCTGTGGAGAACAGAAAATGAAGACCCCCATGAAGACGGACTTTGTCATGGAGTATTTGAGAGGATCAAAACCAGAAGGTGTCCTCATCTTTGAGTTATGCATAAAGCTGTGCCAAACAGAGCATTAGACGACTGGAAACCCATATGCCCTCCTCTCCTTGCAGTCTAGACCTTTAAATAAAACTGAAAATTTGAAACTATTATTCCTTTTGAGGCTTGTCTGATAAAAATGAAGTTTTTACTCTCATTCAGAATATTTACCTTGATGATGCTGTCACCCTTTGGAAACCTGAGACCTCTTGCACTTGCATTGCTATTAAAACAATCTTAGGGAGAAGTTTAGAAAATTAACTTTGCTTGATGTTATATTTTGACTTAACATGGAAGCCTTTCTTTCACTCCCACTTGGATGCAGAGTAGAATCAAAGCTCCAGCTCAGGCACAAGGTCCCAAAGCAAAAGGCAGAGTACAGCTT
>NW_010103720.1:0-23057 GCF_000699245.1 Pterocles gutturalis | reverse complement strand
ACAAGAGCGAGGTGGAGAAAGTCACTTGGTCTTTGCCAGTCCTGTGATGTAGTTGAAGTGCTCTGGGTGGATAGAGGGGAAGAGGGAGTGAACAGAGATTCTTGGACTGGTTTAAGGCTCCAGTTCAAAAGGCAGTACTTGGACATGTGCTGACCTTCAGGCACTTCTTCAAGCTAAAGAGAAAATGCTACCACATAGTATTTCTGCTTGAATATATACATTTCTATTTGAAGATACACGTTGTGTCACCACGTTGCCACAGACCTTTAAGGAGCAGCAACATTTGGGCCAAGTAATCTATTGGTAGAAACACCTAACATACATTTTCTACCTTTTCCCACTGAGAAATTAAAATGAATAATTGTGGCATGACCATCAGCTTTAGAGACTGGGTTATCATGAATGTAGCTGTACCTGCTGTCCTAAGTAAGAGACACATCACAGCTGACCTAACAATTTGTTCAGGTATTAATAGCTTAGCTTGGTTGCAACCTGTTCTCTGCAAACATATGTTATGCTTAACACTTGGCATTTTTGTAACAATATGAAAAACCGTTAAAAACCATAGTGTTCTGGTTTTTGTTGAGCTCATTCATATTAGTCTTGTACTTGCTGTACCTTATGGAAGATCCATTGAAGTTACTATTAACACCACTAGGTTAACATATACGTGTGAAGCTTCACGAACAACACACTGCATCCTGAAGGAATAAGTGGTCCCTTGGTGAAACAGGGAAGGGAAATGGTATGTTTTACACAGAGCAGACACTGAATATCTGTCTTGAGTGCTAAACAAAACTCAGACCTAATCATGAGGGAGTAATTAACATTTTTATACTAAATCTAATGGAACAGAAGGCCAATATACAGCTTAGGGGACATGTGGAGTATTCTTCTCCCTCATTATCACTACTGACAGTCACAGAAGGTCCCAAAGGTTTATACTTGTGGATAACAAATGTGAGTCTTGTAAACTATTTTAAAGTGCATTCAACAGTGCATCTGCCCAACAGATTTTTCTCAAAGGCCAAAACAAAGACTTCATCACCAGCTATGCTCTGGACAGTGTTCAGTACGCAATGATGCAACTTCCTGGTCCTAGAGGGCTCTGCCTTCCATCTCTCTCACCCATCTTAAGTCCTTCATCCCAGTACAGGCAGAATGGATTCTACTCACGACAGCAGTATCTGCAGTTAGGTGAACAAAAGCCAGTTTTGGAGTGCTGCTTTGGGGGTTGGTTGTGTGGAGGTTTTTTTTTTATTTTCAACTTCCTGCCGGTTTTAAGCTAAGCGTCTGGTGGAGGAGGTAGAAAGAGAAAGAGAAGTCTGAGTAATATTTTCTGCAAGTGCTGTTGCCTTATCCTCTCCTATCATCCACTCCCACAAGTCAGAAAGCAGTGTGGTTTTGGTACTTCCTTCCTCACATGGCTATGCACTCAGCTGCTCAGTGCACTGATCTTCTGTAATAATGGTGCTGGTAAAGTGTTACTATTCTAAACTGTGCTTCTGATAACCTCTCTGAGCCATTTGAAGCATTTCAAATAAATGTGAAGTAAAGATTAGACACTGTATTTTAAGATGCAGATTATTAATTTTTTGGCAGCAAGATAAGATGAGCGACTTTCTCCTTTCAGTTTTTCCTCAAAAAACAGTTGGTGTAAAGCCTCATAGCAGACAGCCCAGGTTTACTCCAGAAACACTCATCTCTCATTCATCCTCCTGGAAGTCTGAACTGAAACAATTATTAGCTCTAAACCCAGTGATCTTAATTTTACTTCTTTAGCTGAAAATAAACACAATATTATGAAAGATCCTTCCTCTACCTCTTCTACAACAGAGAATAAGCCACACACAAGTTCCGTAATCCACTTCTCAACCAAAGCACTGGTATACGCAGTGCACTGTTCACCCCAAAACATTTCCTGATGTTTCACATGGAATTTATTCTTCACACAGCAACTTCCCTATCACCTGCAGCAGAGGGGAATTTCTTGTGCAGAGGAGTGTCGATTGCATGGGAAAGAAGAGCAAGAGGAGTCCCGTGTCTATAACTTGGCATTTTTCTTGCTTTATACAATTTGCTAGGCTAACAATGTCAGACTTAGAGAGCTGTAATCTTACTTAAATTATTAACATTTGTGTGTGTGCTTATTTCAAATGGGGCAAGTATGACAATATTTATTTCAAATCAGAAAATTGGAAACTACTGTCTTAAAAAAGAAAATTCAAAAAATATTCTTCCTCTGCCTTTCTATTTTAATACTCAGATCCTTGGGTACATATCCTTAACTTCAAATTACCCATCTTCACCCTTTTCACACAGCATGACCACAATGATCTGAAATTGCTTGATATCCAATATTTGCTGGCATCCTTGTCTGTCCCCATGGCACCTCCCATAATCAAACAGAGCAACCCTATGCCTTGAGCTTATTTTTTAAAATCTGAATTACAGTAAAGTAAGTATTAGGAAAGTAGCAAGGGCAAGAGAAGGGGTATTCAAAATAAGAGAAAGATTTTTAGCATGGTTCAGGATAAAAAAACCCCAAAAAAACAAACTATGTTTTGTTGGCATTTTTTTAATATTAGATTGCTTGAAAGCTTGTCTTCCTCAAGTCCCCACCCAGGAAAGCAGTTAGACATGAAAGAGGTGCACAAATGAGGTAATTTGGAAAAAACTAGGGGATTATTAATGCTGAGTAGCAGAAAAAGACATGAAAGAAGAAGAAAAACAAAATAGAGTGGTAACTGCCTGGCCATAAACAAAGATTTTACAGTACTGATATAAAGTCTGACTGACCAGATCTAAGCTAATTCTGCACTACACAATCTGAGATAAACAGACATGTTGACTACCTGTTTTTTTTTCTTCCTACTTTGATTTCTACAATTGTTGACTCTAATAGACCTAAATAATATAAGCTAGAAGTAAAATGGGATCTTTTTAAGCAGATGTATGTAACCATTTTGCTTTGGTTGTCACAGGACTTTCTCAGCAGGACATTCATCAAGAAGAAATAATGATAATTAAGAATCAGGCCATGACTCATCCTAAGCTTTCTTTGAAAAAAAAAAAAACTTTATTTGAAACAAAATAATTATAGAGCAACCTTCACTACTAGCAGAGCAGAATTCTGTTGCTCTCAGTGGACTTAATTCTGTTAATCTCAGCAATGTTACTGTCCTGTAACCTCGGAGTTGTTCTTAGGTGGTCAGTAAATACAAAAACTCTCAGTCACAGATACCTGTGCTGGCTGTGGATGCCAGCAATATTAGCAGCATAAATGCATGCTCCTGACCAAAATTTTACTCAAGATTGTATTTCACTGGTTGTTATTGACCCTAATGCTGTATACAAACTACACAAAGTGATGACAAACACATCAACTTCGAAAAATCTCTCTAGGCATAAAGCTATAGTCTTTGTATGTTCCATGAATACATCTGCCCTGCCCTGCAAATGTGTTATAACGTGGAAATAAATCAACCTTTCCACCCTCTTTACTGGCGGCATTCTGGTTTAGGTTTATCTTGGTTGCAGAGGGAGGGAGACAAAAAGAACAGAGAGTAGACACAGGGTACATTTAATCCCTGCTGTTGCAACCACAAGCTTGGTAGAAGCTGTTTCCTGAAGCATTAGCTGCTTTTTCCATGCAAAATAACACAAATGCAATCACCAGTATTTAAAGCAGTGTTCCAGTGCATGTCTACCATACCCAACGTTTCTAAGGCTTGCTGGGTTTAATGTTTATTTTTAAACTTGATCCAACAATATGGGTTTTTATCTATGTAAAAAAAGCCTGGCTTTCAATTGGACATGCTAAAGTGCAACTTCGCAATAAGATGATAAATACAATATTCTTACCACATAGTAAATAATAATTCTGAATTATCAGATTTAATGTAGTAAACATTGAGGGAAAGCATCTACAAAAAGACTGTCAAGTTTAAAAGAGTTTTTTAAACTATTTTTTGTGTTTCTTTTAAATAGAATTGTAAGTAAATTAAGTCAAGAAATAAACAGAAATGAAGGGAGGCTATCTTTCCTTCCAAAATGGTAAGTAAAACAACACAGCTTTCTTTTTCAAAGCTCTCAGATATATGTTTTCTGTATTGTTTTCCATTTGATCAATAATACCTGGATCAGAGGGACAGGAAATCATATAAAATAAAACTCTGTTTTGTTAATGTTATCTGTTAAGAATAGCAAAGCCTGAGCCCATGAACACCCTAGATACTCCTGCCATGTCCAGAGTCAAGTAACATGTAAATTTCATAGAACTTTTCACCTGAAAAAATTAATTTTTAGGAATGCTATAAAGCCTAGGCACATATTATTCTATTAATAAATCATCATTAATGCATTTCACATTATATCTAGATTAAACTGTTAAAACTAACCATTACCTTTATTTGTAATAGATTGTAGTATGCTTCAAACATCTAAGAATTGCAAATGGAAGGAATTTATTTGTTCTTATCTTTGTTGTAGGGCCCAAACACAAAAAAGTCCTGAATATCCAGGTAAGTGTGTACTGGCAGAGAGAGTCTCTAACAACAAAAAGTGCCTAAAAATATTAAAATATTAGGTTATTCCTTGCAGGGCAGAGTAAATGGCAAGGGGGGGGGGGGGGGGGGGGGTGCGTGGAGAGGACACACAGGACACGCAAAACAACAAACAGGAAAAGATGAGAGCACGAAGAAGTTGCAAAAAGAGTAGTTACAGGAGAACAAATAAGAAAATAAATATTTTTAAAATAGAAGGTGGAGAAGGTGAAGAAAGGCAAAATCAGAGATGTACATGAGCATCCCCAAACTGCCTTTTTTAAAACCCAATACATAGTATCAGTGCTTATATATTTCTGTTCCAACCCATCTGCCCCCTGCCCCTACTCCCAGCAGCACCCCATATTAGAGAGGTTAGCTTCTAGATGTCTGCTGTGTTCCCAATTTCTATTTCAATTATTTTGTTAATAGGCCACGAGCACTTAAAACTTCTGCAAGCTACTGTGTTCTCCCAGTCCTACTGAAATGAAAAAACCTTTTGAAATGAAAGCTAAAATAGTATTAAGCAAAGAGATAAGAAGTCTGTGCTCATTCTGAAAGAATTCTACTTTAAATTCTATGTAAAACTGGAAGTATAGGACAGTACATATAGCACCTCATACAAGGATAGCTATACTCTTGGTTTTGAATCAGAATGTTATTCGTAGTATCTTTCATGAATGCTTGCCTTTGAAAGGCCTACCTTGTTCCTGTGACACAGTGTGTGGTTCAGAGCTGGTGTGGGTTTTGTTGCATTCTTTTTCTCAAGTTACATCTTGATAGTTTAAAGTTTAATGCTAAGAAGCCTGTGGTTCTCCTTCTTTACACAGGATATAATCAAGAAGATGGTGGCTGGTCTTCATTTGTGAGTATCAGGATTAACAAAATTTACTAGTCAAATGGATTACCTCTCTGTAAGGTCTGTCAGTTCTTGCATGATCTACTTTGAGCAGCACAGATGTCCAAATGGATGGAGTGAGCACTGTCAGGGGGTGTTAGGATGAGGAGAAAAAGAAGCAGGACCATGAATGATTGCAGTAGCTGCACACAAATTTCTTCACAGAGAAAAGGTTTTCCCCTGGTAATGCAAGGCACAGCTTCAGAATGGCACTCCTACACCACTGGCTCAAGCAGAAGCTCACAGTCTACGACCAGGTCTCCACGCCTTAGCTGGATTTTATATACCTACTTCAAGCTCTTAAAAGAGGTGGCTACTAAAGGAAAGGTTGCCATGTTCTTCAGTGACAAGCTCTTGACCTGCTATTCTCTAGAGTTGATTGTTGAAGAATCTAATTTTTTGAAGCCAACTAGACTGTGAAAATTTCTTTTGCCTTTTGATATAGAAAATGCATTGGTAAATGTCTTTAGATGAAGCATACATAACTCAGATAGCTAAATGAATAAACTTACTGATGCACAGTCCGGGTTTATGAAGATCTCTTACACTGACCAGTGTCAATGTTTTTTTGCAAAAAATGGAGGATTTTTAAAAACCACTTGCTACTAAGTTTGCAGGAGATTTGCTGCTCTATTAGGAGCACAAAAGGTAAAGTAATGACCTATAGAGCACCTGGGCCCTTTGTCAATACAGAGCTAGTCTGGAACTTTCAGCCAAGATACTGACAACAACTTGAATATTCCTTTTCTTGTAAGCCTTGGCAGATTGCACAGAAGATGTGTGCGATGACCGCTACTATATTTTCACTGTGATCTTACTAGCTTCTGCAAGTTGTATGAAGCTGGTTTGGTTCTGGCCAGCGAAGGGCACCATAACAAAGGCCTCATTTTTTCTGAAGCATTTTTAAAAAGTTGAGTTGCTGGCTGTAGACTACATGTGATTAAGTAAGAATGAATATCAACAGACAACAGCTGCTGCTCCAATGAGTTTCTATGAAGCACTGAATTGTTTGCTGGCCCTTGTCTGTTATCTAAAACAAAGGCACTGTGCATTTCAGTAAGCTATTACCTTATCTTAACCTTTCACTGCAATTACTGTTATAAAATAATATTTGTTTCCTTTCTGAAGCGGTTGAGTGCTATATGCATTAATAAAACACTGCCTCCTTTCCCCATTTTATTTCAACAGAGAATTTTTCACTCAAACTGGTTGTAAAAGCTTGATACCTCCAGAATGAAAAATAGCAGAGTGGAAGGCCACAAGGAAGTTGCACTGCAATGTTCAGTATCCTGTTTCAACATCCATCTTTTATGTGCATTTGCCAGGATGAAGATGATGACTATGAAAGCCCTGATGACGACCAGGAAAAGGACGATGAAGCTGACTATGAATCACCAACAGAAGAACCTGAGGAAGCAGAACATGACAGCGATGGCTATGAGCCACCTCCATCCAATAACGATGAAGCACACCACAATGTCATATTTCCTGCCAAGTCACTTGCAAACAACACAGATTATATAGGTAATTACTAACAATTGTTATTAATAATTTGTAAAGGATATTTTCACACATGAGCTGACACATGCTAGGTGTCTGGTAATGGAATACAGAAGGTTTTCCCTTGAAGTCAACAGTGTAGCTCATAAAAAAGATTTAGTGACACTGACTTACTGCATGCTGGTGGCTTTGTGACTTTTAAAGCTCAATTTTCTACTTCAGACTAGCTCTGTTGGGTTAAAGATTAGTTTCATGTGATGTGTGCATTATTTGGCCTTTGGTTTGAATCTGCATGAAGTTAAATGTCTATGCATTACTGTATTACAGAGCAAGTTGTCAAAACAGTGGCAAAAAACGCTGGTGAAAACTGGGAAAAGAAAGATGTCAGCTTTCTCTGCCTGTCATTCTTTTATATCTGATTCTCCAGCAGCCTGCAGTTGTGGAGTCAAACACAGGAGTACAAAACTGCAGCTTAGGCTGGCTGGTGTTTCACACTGTCACTGCACTGCAGTGAACAAACATAAATAGTGTGGGCCAACAGACTAGCAGATGGAGTCACCTCACCACCAAAGGGACAGACAAGGCTGTAACTCCCAAAACACTGATTATAAACCAACTGTCCATTATATACTAAACAATGTCTTCATGATATATTAGCTTACATATGCAGGTTATGGCAAGGGCTCTTTTTCATAAAGATGTAGTGAGAATAAAATAACCAAATTCTTTGTGTAGTTGTTTAGATTGGGATTTTTGTTTTCTTTAGACAGACCTCCAACAACTAGGTCATCACATCAGCCTCCAGTACCACCCCAGCGACCTGGCCCATCCCCAGTACCAGCCTCATTCGGGGGAAGAGGTGCTTCTGTATGTTTCTTTCTTAATATTTCACCTATTTATTTTGCCAGTACTTTCTTAGAAGTCCAAGTGTAATACCATTATTATTCAGATAGTGCATACAGAGGAAGAATTTCAGGCATCAAAATCGGGTGAACTCTGTTACAGGGTGGACATTTTTTCATGGAACAATTAAATTTCATGGGATAAATATAATAAATTATTTCCCATTACTTGGCTGTTTCTTACACTGGAAATTCGTACCCATTTGTGAATCCCTCTTTCACATAAATTATAGATTAGTAATATATCCCTCTTTGTTTCGTTAGTGATATTGGTAAAAAGAAAAAAAGGCTAAGTCTTTCCAAGTGATACTTCTAGCCACTGTCCAATTGATTTAAGACCACATAAGAGTATAAGGGACTGTATAATGAGAGCCCTGCTGACCCAATTTTTTTCCTTTTTTTTGGTCTTGTGAATACTTCAAAACAGAAAGCTATTGTGCTGTTTACAACTGGCACTATAGGTTCGCAGTATGCCGGAACAGATGCACATTAGACGTATCCAGGTATACAAGTAAAGGTAATTTTAGGATAGGGGGACTTCTGGTCTGACCCAATGTCATAGTTCATGTAAACAAAACAAATAGGACTCTAGGTGTCCTGAGTTCTCAGGACTGCTGTCCTAAATTGCTGCTTTATTTTTTTGGAATAGGGATGAACATTGGAAGGCATTTGTCTGGAGAAATCTAGGTTTAGATGCAAACATCCTTTGCAGCAAATACCGTTTCACCCCAGTAACAAAGAACAGTCCTTTCTCCCCCTTCCTCAGTCAGCAATAGTCAGTAACACAGACTTAATACAGATTTTTCAACTTCAAATTTACATCCACTAATTTCAATACCAGTTTTCAAAATTAACACCACCTTCACTGAAGGGGCAAAGACACAATAGCACTGTGAAGCTCCTGTTTCTTTTTTTTGACAATACTCATGCCCTCTCCAAAGATAACATCCCACTAGAGTATTCCTTGTGGAATGGAGGCAATTCTGCATCTATCAAAAAAACATGTATGAGGGTCATTCTTCAGGAGTGTTAATGGCTCCTGTCCTTCCTGAGTTGAGCAGAGACCTACTCCTTGGGCTGTACCACAGACAAAGACTGGCAGATGTGGTGTCGTGAGGTTAATACATTAAAATTAAAATAGAAGGGTGAAGACACACTTTAACCACGTGTAAAATATCTGTTTTAGCTGCCAGCTTTTCCTCCCCCACCAAGCAACAACGACTTGAGTAGAGACAGAAATATCAAGCCTTTGAAACGTAAGTACAGCGGGTTTTCTCCTTGTAAAGCTTTTCCACAGCTATATAGCACTATACTTTCACCTCTATCTCCTCAGTTCCACCCTCTTCTACTACTTATCCAGATGCCTCACTTGTTATTCTAAGAAGTAACACCAGTTCATGGCTATACAAAATAAAGATATATTGACCTATACCAGCAAATTATCTTACACAGCTTTTGTGTTTAGCCCCAGCTCCTTCTATAGACAGAAGCACAAAGCCCCCACTGGATCGCCTCGCTCCACCATTTGAAAGAGAAAGCCCAGTATCAGGTCAGCATTTACTTATGCTAATATCAATGCGGGTTTATTAATTATTCAAAATTATCAGTTTGACTATTATTCACGCAAAAGAGCAAGGCTCAACCAAACATACCATAATCCAATCACATACAAGGTGATCTGTTTATGAATAAATAATGAGAGCAGCACTTCTAAAGTGAGAGAAATTGGATCTAGAAAGTAGCAACCCTAGCTCAGGACTAGTTGAACACAAAAACATTATGAGATCCCTGTGCAATAAAGGTTTGATGTATTTCAGTGAATGAACAAGGAAACATTTAGTAGGTTAAAAAAGGAAATAACCTTTGCATACAAAGCTCACAAAACTCTGCATACACTACTATATGTAATATGGCACCCAGACTTAAAAGAACACTGAAAACTGAAAAAACACAGGAAAAAATGGCATTTGTTTCAGACTTGAAAACCATATTTTACAGGGAATCTAAAGAGACTAGGCTATGATTTTCATCTATTGTCTAAACACTTTCATTTGGTACGTAATGACATAAAAGTAGCCAGTAATTTGAAGCTGAATCATAGAAAACACGATTTTAAAACATGCCAGTTTGAAAATTTTTATATTTTCCTTTAATAAGAGATATTGCAATTTTGCCAGCTCTTGAAAAGCCAAACAAATTTTCTCGCTTACATCTCAAGAGGCTGAGTGCTTCAATCTGCAAAATTCACTTTCAGGGATATTAAAAACTTGTTTGTTTCATAAAAAGCTTATTAAATATCTTAAATGTCATTTTTTCTAAATGTAAGCTTTTATTGTTTTCAGGGAGGAAGCCAGTCTTACCTGAAAAGGTAGGGCCTTTTTTGTTTGGTGCTTATTGATGTTTTTTACCTATTTTGATACACTTACACATTCTCTCATCTATTCCTTGTTGTTTTACAGCCTCTGACTTCGCAGATAAGGTAAGAGTTTTGCCTCGGGAAATTAGACTCTTCATGCCAGTATTACCCACCTGTTTCATAGTAAGCAGCTTTTTTGCCTTTATTTCATCATCTTGCTCCCGCTTTAGATCCCTGGGGGAACAACTAGCAATGATGCCAAAACCTCCTGTCCCACTAAGTGACAGATATGAAAGAGGCAATCCATCTCCTCTAAGGAAGCAAACCCCTGTAAAGTAAGTGTTTACTTAATTGACATTTTAAAAAAGTATAAATTAAATTTAGCAAAAAATGGATGAACAACACAGGATTGTATAATTTACTGCTACTGCCTGACAGTAGTGTCTGCAGATATCAAAGTTTTTCTTTATGAATATGCATGGGATGTGTGGTACGCTCTAGCAAAGTGTGACTGCAGAAGAAGTTCTCTCTCCAGTCATGTCTCAAACAGCCATTATGCAGGGCATGACTCACTTCCACAAAGCTGCACAAAGACATATATGATCCACATATTTTCCACCAGATCAAGTTCTTGCTATTTTTTTTTTTTTAGGATGACAGAAAAATAAAGCTTTACTTTCCTACCATTGATTTTACCAGCCCGCAGAACTCCTTAACAGCAAACAGCATTCTCTAGCAGAACTAGATCATTCTCCAGCATTTTCTAGATAACTGGTGGGCTGAACAGTGTGCCTGGTCTTAAAATAAGAAAGTAATTGACATCTGCTTATCAGACAGGATAATTTATCAGAGAAACAAAGACTGGAAGGCTTATCAGGTGCTCCAGCAATGTTGCTAAGTACTATAAATGAGTTCAAGATTATCAGTCTAATGTTTCATCATTGTAAAAACTTGTTTTAAGCTCTGATCTTATAATAAATTCATCAGACATTTTCTTTGTTGATAGAATCAAGCTGGGCTAAGGACTAGCATAACACCTTAGATTATGGCTGAAAATCAGAATTCTAGATATTCTTATGAGGAAAAAAATGTTTCTGCATTCATTAGGTCTTAGTTGAAAATATGGCCTAATGCACACAAAGTGAATGAGGAATATTCACCTATGATTCACGTTTTGTTTTCTCTGTTTCATTTCAGGCAGGGCTGGGCACAACACACAAAAAATGACGTAAGTATAGTCTCAAATCAATTCTTTAAGGGTACAGGAACTACAACCAAATTAAGTACCTATATAAACTAATAATTCTGGAAAAGGTAAACTCGTTTCTTTTATCAGGTATAATGAATACTCATGGCTCTTTCATAGCACTTGGTTTCTTTTTAAACAGTTCTTCTATTTCAAGCTCAGTTCATTCCCTGCCTACTTTCTCTTACATAACAGGAAGAAGAAGGCCATATTTTTTTTATGACAAGGGAGAAGTGATTTTGCTTACGCTAGGTTTCGGGTTTTGGGTTTTTTTTCAGCTTAAGCTGACCTAAGTATTTCACTTTCAGGTAACCCTGAGAGCCTGCACTTACTAAAGGAATGAGCAAAGTTTACATCTGCTGAGAGTTTCTAACTACTTTGGGTCAAAATTCATTATGGGACAGCTGCCTCACAACTTATCATATCATATCATAGAATCATATCATAGCTGCACCTTAATGCAAGAACTTCAAAAATTATTTGGTGTGGCAGAAACCCCAGCATTTTAGATCAAAGTGACAGTACAGACATTAGAGTTCTTGTGTAATCAAAATTCTCCAACTTCCAGGCTTTTGTTTTGTAAAATATACTTAAGAACTGTGCTACAATATGTTGCTAATGTTTATTTTCTTTTGGCTCCCTAGGAAGAAGATGACAGTAAGTATTTCTACAATGATTTTTAAAGCTTAAAGTCTTTCTTTGTCTTAGCTCTAAAAAAAAAGAAAAAACCACAAACAGTCAGAGAGTTGTTTCTTTAGAGCCATTGCAAAAAGCCAGGTGTTTTCTTGACAGCTTGTAGAATGCTTATAAAGTACCTCATACGGATTTATATAGCAAGGGTGAAAAACAGGGGAAATCAATAGCTAATAGCTTCCTTCAGTCAGCCAGTTGCAAGACAGCAGGATTTCTTATTTTGAAACACATTACATTGTAGAGATTTGTTATCTGCACACAGCATCGAACAGCTAAGCATGCAAACCTGGTATCCTCCCAGTTTTCAATAAAATGTTCAGTCAAACCCTGCCGGTACTAGTCTTCTGTGTAATGTTATTTGTGCTAACGAAGAGAAACAGAACTTATTTCATGTAATAATAGCATTTGCAAATTACTTCAGAATAATGGTTCCTAAAATTAAGTAAGTTGGTAAAGTGATGCCATAACAGAAGCAGAACATTTGGGCAAGTATCTCCAAATTATCACTGCCTCTAAGGCTCTATAAAGAATAGGGCTATTTAAGCTGTGCAGAACACAGCTAGTCTGTTCCCCTGTTATCAAGTAGTTGAGGTCTGAGAAGACTGCAGAAACAAGATGTTTTATTTGATGCTGTTGTTTATGATGATATGGGAGAAATTTCACAAAGGTAACCTCAAATACACTATTTAGAAGGAAAGTAACAGAGAACACATGGTCATGTACCACCTTCAGCTCTGCTACAGTTAAGGTATCTGAAAATTTAAATGTTGCTATTAAAAAATGTAAAATTTCCTATTCCAGTTTATTTTTAATTTTAATACTTGTCAGTTGACCATATGAATTTATTATTCCAGTTTATTTTTAATTTTAATACTTAAGTTGTCAGTTGACCATATGAATTTACAATCTGTAACGAACATATCAAGCGCTTTTTATGGCACAGTTTATTCCATTATGTTTATCTAATTAAACAGCAGTAATCTGACAGCATTTCTTCATTCTACCTCATTTAACAATGTCTCACGTAAGTTTTAAGTTTCCTTCTCTTCCTCTCCACAGCCACACCCCAAAGACCAGTGCCACAGCTGTCTTTGCCCCCGTACAGCTCCAATACATTCCCATCCAAATCTGTCAAGCCTCCACCTAAGCCAGGATCCAACAGTATGCCCGGTGCAGAAAGGTTTGTTTCCCCTATTATTGTGGCATTCGTTTTGAATCGCAATCTCTTTGCCATTTAGCAAATAATAGTATATACGTGGCTACGAGGTTCTCAGGCAAACACAAGGTAACTACTTTAAGTACTCTATTGTTTTTCAGGCTATACCCTTGCCTCCACAACATGATAATTTGTGTTGTTCCTAGTATCAAGGAAAATTCTTAATATAATTAGGCTCTGTATTCAGTGAAGCAGATAGTGTACATCAGGCAACCAAGAAAAAATTCAGATCTCTCAGGTTTACATCACAGAAGTATTTTAGGGCCTACATGGTACAATGCTTCCATCCGTGAGACACCTCTCCCACTGCCTGCAGGATCCGGATAAAGGGCAAGCCCTTTTGGGAAGGGACCATCTTCTCCTACAAAACTATGCAGCATATAGGTCAAAGAGGTCCTTCTTTAAAGGGATTCTGCACACTCTAGGTGACTAAGTGCTAGAGCTGCAGCTACTAATTGCCTCAAAACTAAAAAAACCCAGAAACTTAGATGTCTAGAGTTGAATCTGAAAGAATTTCACCATCCTTGTACCAAATTCTACCCTAACAGTTAATAATTCCTGTTTAAAATTATGAACCTTTCTTCAGGTGTGATTACTTCTAGCTTCCAGCTTCAAAGTATTATAATTTTATGTCTTCATTTGCTAAATGGAAGAGCCCTTAATTAAATTTTGATTTCTGATGTAGTGTGCAACAGACTTAGCCTTTGATGAGTTAGAGTGGGCTCCTTGAGTCCAAGTCTGAAGTACATTTTCTAATCTCTGGGTTTTTTAATGGCTCTTTGATTAATTCCTCCCATTTACCATCATCCTCTGGAACTGCTGACACCCAAATGGAACTAATATTGCAGTAGCAATAGCAAGGTCATATGCAAATATGAACTATTCCTATGATGAACACTTCTGCTTATATTCAAATAGCGTTGCCAAATTCGGCTATAGCAGAGGCCCCCATTTGGCTGATTCTCTCCCATGAATCACAAATCATGATAGGCTGTTTTTGTTCTGCAAACATAATTAACATATTCACCCCAGAGCTTTTTGTACAGTTCATTTAAGCAGAAGAGAAATACAAACTGTAAAGGAAAAGCATACAGGCAGTTTGTTCCCAGTTAGGTGAAGAAATTAAAAAAAAACCAACCAACCAACCAAAAAAAAAAAACAAACCAAAAAAGATTGGGACTCTGCCCTTTAAGAAGTTTTGTATGCGGGTTCTGGTATCAGGCTGTAAAAGGAAATCGTAGATTTTTTAACAAAAAGCAGAAAAATTAATGCAGGAGGGAAAGTAAATTAAGCACAGGCACATGGAAATGTGACGGTGCTGTGGGTGTGAGCTCTGTGCCACCATCCACTCATAGCTCATAGAATCACAGAATGGTGGCAGTTGACAGGGACCTCTGGACATCATCTGGTGCAATCCCCCTGCCCAAGCAGGGTCACCTAGAGCCGACTGGCCAGCACCATGTCCAGATGGCTTTTGAATATCCCCAAGAATGGAGACTGCACAATCTTTCTCAGCAACCTGCTCCAGTGCTCAGTCACCCTCCCAGTAAAAACGTGTTTCCTGATGCTCAGAGGGAACCTCCTGTGTTTCAGTCTGGGCCCAGCACCTCTGGTCCTGTCACTGGGCACCAGTGACAAGAACCTAGCTCTCCCTTCAGGTATCTCTATATACATTAATAAGATCCCTCCTGAGCCTTCTCTTTTCCAGGCTAAACAGCCCATCTTCCTCAGCCTTTCCTCATCCATGAGAAGCTCCAGTCCCTTATCCCGTTAGAGCCCTTCGCTGGCTCTTTCCAGTAGCTTCACATCCACAGTTGCAACATTAATGATGAGAAACTGCCTTTTCATCAACAATGTTAAAGAAGCCACAAGATAAATGACTCTGTGAAGTGGAACCCCACAGAAAGAAACCTCTAGCAAGCTGTTGCCTGTATTTCCTGCTTTAGGGGAATAAAGTAGTCATTCCCTGGGAAAACTCAACAAGCTGAAGCAGTTTCTGCATTGATCCTGATGCAGAAGTCCTGGTGGCCCATTACTGATTCCCTCCACCTTACTGCCAGATACTGAGCTTCAAGTAAACTTAATAGTGGATCTACTTACACAAAAAGAAGGAAAGAAAAACAAAAAGAAGTTATCCTGCATAGGTCTCAAGAGGATCATACAGTCTGTAAAACAGGCACAAAGTCCAGATCAATTCTTTAGAGCACAGAATTGTTGTACAGCAATATCGTATTTACACTGACTACGGTTTTGTTTTTTTTTAAAACAGTGCTAGAAACCTGTCTTCGAGTGGCTCACTACCACCACGCTTACCTCTAGGTTTGTATCCTGCATTTTTTGTACAAAAAATGAGTGAAGGTTGAAAGGTGGTTTCAGTGCAGTTAATATAATCTTTTTTTATTTATTTTTTTTTTTTTTAATGGATGTTTCTTCCTGGATGATCAACAGAAAACTATCAAGTTCCTGCAAGGCATCTAGTGTAACTTGCTTAGTCTGAGTCTAAGAGGTTTTTCTCCCATGAAGTTTTGGGCTTACTGCCTAGTCAACCCATTGTCAAAAGTTCCTATAAGCATCTTTTTCAGTATAGCTAACACCCCTGAGAGCTGAGCAGCACTACCTGCAAGTCCCTGTGGTATACCAGTACTCTTGAAAAAGGGAGAAACACTTTCCATGTGAAATATGCTGCATATTTATCTTGTAATAACAGGTAAAAAATAAAGGAAGCTTAAAAATCAATTCCTTTGCGAACAGTTTTCTCATATGGTAACAGCTGCCTATGTCTTACAGTGACAGTTTTTACTTTGTACATGCTAAAAAACAAGGAATGCAGAGAGACGTTACTTCTAACTGTCTCTAAAGAAACCAAAGATGCTCTCAACTGAGTAATTGCAGTACAGAAGGAAAAAGATGTAACCTCTGTTTCAAGTTCAACTGATTTTGAGGAAACTGCAAGAGTTCAGTTAAAATCCCTGTGCACCAAGGATGGCTTTACGTAAAGAACCTGGTTCTCATACAGTAGCCTAAATCTGATCTCAAATCAATTCAAAATATCTCAGTATCAGGGTGACATAAATTCTTCATGCCTCACAAAAATCAAGATTCTACACCATATACGCACTCTACAGATGAAATTATTTTCCTGTTTTTAACATTTTTTCTACTTTTATATTTTGAAGGCAACAGCAGATCTCCTTCAAGAGGCGCAGCTGATGTAAGACCTCCTTTGCCAATTCCTAGCAGACACACTGTTCAAACAAACATGGAGGAAGATGAGGTACAAAAACATTACCAGTATTAACCATAACTGATAAACACAGCAAATTTTCTGATTTCAAGAGAGACCATTTTTCAAAGTTGTTTTTCTAGTTAGTAGCCGCTGTCAGGATGTTAGTAGGTGCTTTCAGTTTCTGTTTCTGTGTCAAACTTTAGTGCCTTATTTTGTCTGCAACAAGAAAAACAACAATAACAGAACCCCAGCAGAACAAAACGAGAGAAATACTTGTTTGCTGGATTACTTTTTTTTGCACAATTGCTTTCATCTAGCATTACATATTCAGTTCTTCTTCCACAAAATCATGGTGAGGAAAGAATTCATACCCTCTAAGTGCATTTTTGTTTCACACTTATCTAAATATGACAAGTTGAGAGCAAACCAGTCTTGGGCAAGCAGACATGGTATGTTCACAAGAAATTGGGATTATTGTCTCAGATGATAGTTAAAAAAGAAAAAATAAAACAATTTTTTAAAAAAATCAGAGAAACAAAGGCAAAGGATGTTACTGTCCCAGGCAGACAAAAGAGAAAATGTCACTTAAAATCTTTCATTGAAAATATTTGGAAATAGCCATTTTCCTAGCTTACTTGCAGATATATTATCGCTAGGTCTGTAATATTTTCAAATTTATCACAGTGAGCAAATAATTTAAAAACCATTTAGTGCCACTTACCATGCAGTTCTTCACATAAACCCACATGTCTCTCATATTCAAATTTCTCTATACTTAATTGTATGTTAACATCACAAGCTAATTCAGTGACAGCTGACTCTCTCCTCTCTCACAAAAAACACAGGACTCACTAAATGCTGAATGGTATGTTGCTTATGTTAGCCGGCCAGAAGCTGAAGCAGCTCTTCGAAAAATAAACAAGGTACTCTTTAAATCGTTGGTGATTCTCCCCATCTCCTAGCTAGGTGTCCTTGCAGTCATATGGGAAGAGTGAAGGTAAATAACACGGTAAGGTTATAGCCCCAATATAAAGGTTGTAGCCCCAGTAGAGCTACTCAGAGTGAGGGATTCACCTTGAATATCTTTACCCACATAAAAGTTACACATCTAGTCTAAACTATCCATGAAGGCAGTTTTCCATTTCTCCTTCGTAGAACACCATTCCCCCTTCCCTAAAAATCTGCATTTGTATCAGACAAGAAAGTTTTAAGTAGGAAATTGAAAGACAAAATGTTTGAGAAATGACCTAACCTCTTTAATAATGCAGTTTCTCTTATCAGGCGGAAAGAGAGTTCATAAAGAAAAAAACACCTAAAAGCAGGAGTGCTCTAGTTAAGGTTGTTTTGCTGATCAAACCCAGGGGTGAAATTTATTTGTCATCTTTCCTTTTTTTCATCTTTCAGGATGGAACTTTCTTGGTAAGAGACAGCTCAAGAAAAACTGCTACTCATCCATATGTGTTGATGGTGTTGTACAGAGATAAAGTATACAACATCCAGATTCGTTACCAGGAGGAAAATCACATATATTTGTTAGGAACTGGCTTAAAAGGAAAAGAGGTACTAGTGCTTTTCACACTACTTGCCTTCATCTTAAGGTATCTCCTGTCTCACTCCTAAGCGTCAGGCTACTTAACCTGGCAGCTGCTTTACTCCAGTGGAATTCTGCTTATTGTCTTAAGAGCTATTCCTGATAGAATATGTTACTGCTGGAAGTAAAATCAGAGTCTCCTGTTTGACTCAGGGAATGAAGGGATAGCCTTAGAACACAGCTGTTAGAAATCTCCATATGCCTGGTTAGGGAATGTTCGTTTACCACAAAGATACTGGGATCAGGGAAATACACTATTGAGAGCAAATCCACATCTGCCGGCTTCACTGCTTTGCTCCCAGACTGCTGGTTTATTTCTGTCCAGCAGTACTGCCTTGGATTCACTGGCACCAGGCAGACTGGTCAGCACACATAAGGTAGTTCTGATTGAGTCAGAACTCCTAACCTATCAGTCAACTTTTTGAACTTTCAAGTGTGATCATCATGTCAAGCAGAATGACAACATCATGTATTAAATAGGCCAAGACTGCATAAATTAATTATACAACATTGCAGTGGGTTGTACAGACACTAGATTAACAGTTATTGAGCTACAGATTACGGCAGGAATGACAAGAGCTGGTCTGATAGTATTTATTGGACCTTATAAGACTGACAAATACTTAGAGTTCAAAAAAAAAACTTCTGGTTTTACTAATTACTAATAATTCTGACATTTTTTTCCATAGCCTTCTCATTTTTTCCATTCCACAGGATTTTTCTTCCGTAGCAGATATCATTGATTACTTCCAAAGAACACCTCTTCTTCTGATTGATGGAAAAGACAGAGGTTCAAGAAACCAGTGCATGTTAAAATATGCTGCAGGACATATTTAAATAAGACCTTAATGAAGATCGCATATAGTACTGAAGCCTACTGAAGTTTGTAAACTTCAGGATATTTCCTTTTCAGCAAACTAAAATCAGAAGTAATTAAAAATCCTTTTAAGGAAAAAGGACAATGTTATTTTTAAATTATGCCTTAAATGCAATACTCTATAAATCTGATTTTCCTGTGTGATTATTACTGTCCACTAATCATACAGTAATTGAGAATTTTTTTTTCTTCCAATATATGTGTACCTTCCTGAAATTATTTCCATGCCAAATTAAAGGACCCAAAAATAACTACCAATACAAGTCTCTGCTTCCATAGGAGAAAAACAGAAAAAGTTATTTTCGGGTCAGAACTGCAGCAGCAATTATGTTATTTAAAGTGATATCGAGTAGACCCACACCTTGTCAACCTTAAGAGGAAGACAAAAGACAATAAAAGCCCAATTTTTTCCCACCATACACTTCACAATAAATCTAACTATGGCTGCTTCTATGAAAAGACTGGGACTCCAACCTGCACCCTGAAGACACCTACGTTTCAGCAACACCAAAAAACCTCCCAACCCTGAATATGCAGCAGCCTGTCAAGATCTGTGTCTGTGTTATTCAGCTATGAAACTGTCTTTGTTCATAATTTTCTAGAAAAATAAAATATCTACAGATATCGTGTTCTCTCTGCTATGCCACTGACGATTCACTGGTGGCATGTCAGCCCACAAACTGGAATTATGTATCTCCTAGGATCCTCCAGCCTCACTCGGAAACAAGCTTTTCTCCCTTAACACAGCGCTCTCTTTAGCTGTGTTTTTCTGACTCTAAATCAAGCAACAACTTTTTGATAGGAGACATATCAACAAGATTATCATCATGTGATTCTTAACTGGCAGAACACACCCAAATCTCTTAGAAAGCAGACAGGCACAAGCAGGCTAAACTTAGTTCCTCTTCTGAAACTGCTTTCTTGTTTTACCGTATTTTTTTCAAGAAAACCAGTAACATTCTCAGTTCTAAACTATAAGTTGCAGCTGAGGACCACTGAAGCATACCATAACAAGAGTTTTCCCCTCTCTTTTGTTAGGTGGGATTTGTCCAACTCTGCCTTGGTTTTCTAGTAACTTTTGTTTTCTGGCAAGATATTGGTTTGATAATTATGTTAGACTTTGTCACACTTTTTCCTCTATAAAGCCATTTGTGAGTATATGACTTGAAACATTTGAACAAAAATTCAAGGCAGAAAAATATCTTCCATGTAATCTGTATAGTTTATCAAATAATCAGATTCCAGAAACAGTTTTACTTTAAATACCTAAGTTCTGTAAATACTATCTTCATTTCTAATATATTTCGCTAGGAGCTGGAATTCAAAGTTAGTGAATTTCATGTCCATGCAACTATGAGTCAAAAAAAAAAAAAAAAAAGATGAAAAATAACATTTTAAAAATTCTCCAGCAAAGAAACAAAACCTGTTTATAGCCCAATAGTTTTGAAAAGCTCACTACTAATCTTGTGAAATAAAGGTCAGTTAAAATTTATGTTTTTCAAAAAATGCTAAAATTAAGAACATCCCCCTATTACCACTGATTCTGTGAGCTGGAGGCTGTAATTCTATTCCATTAGGTTGACTTGAAAAGTCTGACAACCCACAAATACCTCCTACAGAACTGTGTTTTATTTGTTTTAAATCATCTCATAAATCAAAGAGAAATAAAACACAAACCAGCATAACAATTTACAGCACTGCATATTTTTTCAGCAGAGTAAATTTGATTTGATTATTCAGATATTTTGTATATGAATACAAACACACCTCAACATTCAAACATATCCACAAGTAAAGAATGATTGAACATTAATTGTAATGGACTACATGAAAATACCAGCTACTCAAATTTTGGGCCCAGAAGATTTCAGGATAGAGCATTTAGACCGCTATCTCCTCCTTCCTTTTGTAGCTAGGTGCGTTTGAAAGTCACTACAGAAACTAGAATGAAAGTACTTTCAGTTTTTCCAAAAGTAATCTGCTCTTTGGCCCCCTTCCTCAGCAACATTTTTAGAACGAGGAAGGCAGATCAAATGACAAGTTGCAGTTCCTCCTTTACTGACTGCTCCGTATCCCAGTTTCCAGAGCACAACTGAGATAAGAGAGCAGTGACTTGACTCAAAGTAATTTAAAACCTTTTGCTACAGTTCCAGTATGTCTTTGTTTAAAAGGAGACAGCTACATGTGAAAAACTTCATGCCCAGTTTCCTGACCTTTCTAGTTAATGATATCAGTCTTTCCTGTCCTAGTGGGCTTAATTGGGGAAATCTAGGTTAAAAAAATCTCTCAAAATCAATAACCTACTTATAGCATTTTTCCACTCCACATTTTCAGTTTAAAATAACAACAGCCTAACTGCAGGAAACCACGCTACCACTTTAGAGTTCAAACTGAAGCAGTATTAATAGAAGATAATGCATGAAAATAGATGTCATTACTTAATCTGTGAAACTCCAAGTTTTTTCTTCAGCTTCTCTTAAATCTTTGGCCTTCATTGGATGGTTGAAATTCAAAATAAGGTCACAAAGCAGTAGCTGGCTTTCCACTGAAAGACGAAGGGCAACATATCATCATGGTATTTATTGAATGGCGGATACTAAGTTAATGGCAATTTATATACACAGCACTTTTTTGAAGTGTTCATCTATTAACTCTCACAAAAATGCAAAGGGTTGCCTTTTTTGTTTACTTCAAGATGGTTAAAGTTTGTATTAGCACGCTGGTAACATTTCTACTAGGAGACTATTACTGTTCCTGCAAAGGGGTGACTTTGATTACCAAACAGATTTTTTTCTCTGGTTAGCTAGCATGATCCCATTTCTGTGTAACTACTGTTTTATTAATTATTCAAATTATTCAAATTCAATTGTTAGATTAAAAACCAGTTCTATGACATTTTAAAAAACAAGCCAATCACCACTGCACACTTTTTAAAACAACGCCTCAAACACCTCCTTGTTTAGCTGGGTGATGAACTCAGAATTACCATGTAGTTTCTTCAGCTCATTGGACATTTTCTCAACATTTTTAATTGCAGCTTCAAGGTTAAACTGCCGATCAGCAGCAGCATTTTTGAATGCCTGTAGGAAATAGAAACAAAACATAACTGTCAGTGTACATATGATTCATAAACTCAGAAATACAGCCAATCATAATATTGATGAAATTTTAAAATTGATTTTCTAAAATAATATTTTAACAAAAACTTCCTCGCTTTTACAATTATCCACTTACATATGGCAAATTGCTACTACTGAAGGCAACTACGAAACACTCAGACTTTATTTTTGTTTTCTGTTCCTTTCGGGTTTTATTTTACAAACAACTGTAGTAAAATTAATCATATCTAAAATTTCCTCTCCTCAACAGCAATTTTTTCTTTTTTGATGTGGACCTTACTTTTCCCATAGAATCTGAATGAAAATTAATCGTAAAGTAATATTCAGTCAACCACAAGATGGAGCTATTGTGATGTTAACGTCTGTAAAATAAATGAATGTCAATATTAGCACTGAATCTGCTAATACCTGCTCAGGAACATTTATGTCTGTATAAGTAATTATTTTATAATCAACATACTTTTGCTTACTTTGGAGATCATATTCCCTCCCTTTAACATTTAATTAAAAAAAAACAATCAAAAGTCTGGAGAAAATGAAAACTAGAAACTGAAATTAAGTATTATTTGAATTTTTAAATTTATACTACACTTTTAAAGGATTTTTTAAAGGAAAAAAAATAAAGAAAATTGTACATATCTTCGGGCCTACTTATCAGCTCTCTATTTATAATTCCGAAATTCTAAAAATAAAATCTGGAAAAACTCCGGGTGATTCATAAATAATGCTCACTATGTAGAACACCTCAACACATTTGAGAAGTATGACAAAAAACTGAACATACATTTAACATAGATTCTTTGTCCAAGTCTCTCTTCCCTTCAGACAGTGGCTTTGCATTGAGGTCACCAGCCAGGGCCAAAGATGCTAAAAGGACAAACCTAAAATT
>NW_010103719.1:21027-21270 GCF_000699245.1 Pterocles gutturalis | reverse complement strand
AGAGGGGCGTCTGAGTTTTTACGCTACTGGTAATTTCAAGTTGGGGTCCTCAAAGAAAGGTCAGGGTAACTAGACACCTAGAAGTGGTTGAAACCTAGCATGATTCGGGCGTCCCCTACGTCAGCGCGTGGGAAATCTTGGCCTCCTGTGCTGGAGAAGGCTGAAAGAAGGGGTTTCCTTTTGTTTTTCCCTTCTCTACTCAGCACTCTCTCGATCACATCTAGGGTACCCGCGGGGAGGTTT
>NW_010103719.1:0-20999 GCF_000699245.1 Pterocles gutturalis | reverse complement strand
AAAAAGCGGGAGCAGGCTCAGCAGAGGGCCCCAAGCTGGTCAGGGCTGGAGACCTCAATGCAAGGAGAGGCCGAGGGAGCGGGGCTTGTGCAGCCGCACAGGGGCACCTAACAGCACCTTCCCGGGGCCTGCGGGGCAGTTATTGGTCAGGTGGAGCCAAGTGCTCCATAATTGTGCAAGATGGCAGACAGCAGGGACAGGATGAAATGAGGATTAGGCTGGATTTGAGGCCAGACTGTTTTGTTACTTAGGGGAAGCAGACCAGCAATGGCACAGACTGCCCGGAGAGATTGTGCCGTTTCCACCTTTGGAGGTTTTCAAGACCCAGCTGGTTTAAACCCTGAGCAACCCACTCAGAGCTGACCCTGCCCTGAGTAGGAGGTTGGATTAGGGACTTCCTGAGGCCCCCTCCCACCTGAATCATCCCATGATTCCACAAGAGCTTTCAAAAAACCCGTGCTCCCCTTTTTCTTTCTTTTTTCTTTCTTTTTTCTTTTTTACTAGCACAATTAGAAAATGAAGACTAGTTGTCCTTTGTGAAACACTCTGGATTTAGTTTCTTTTACTGGCTACACTTAATTAATTGAGATTTGGACAGTAAATATCAGGAAAGTTTCTCCTGCTGACAGTCAGTAAGAGATTGGCAACTTTATTGCAATGTGTTCAAATATCTTTTTCACATACCATTTCAGATTAAAAGAGTAAAATGAAACACATGGTTATTGTAGAACTATTAGGCAACTCTACCCTGAAACCAGATTAACTCAAACTAAGCCTCCGTTCCCAGAAAGCTCAAATGCTCCATCTAATAGAAAACACGTATCTTCCTGCCTTTCCGGGACAGGTACCTTGGTGAGGTAAAGAAGTATCTTCTACCTGTTTTAGGAAATGAGGCACAGAAAGATACTAAGTAACTTCTTTTTTGGTTGTGGTGATACTGTAGTGAGGAGATAGACTTGAGACAACTTTCTCCTGAATTTCAGGCTGTCCCAAAGCTGCTGTATTGTGCTACACTCCCTGAGCCAGCGCTGACATCTGGAAATGGCATACAGAGGTTTGGATGGATGTGGTATAAGAGCCAGGGCTGGGATTCCTTGCCTTCTGGAGTGGTGCTCTCAGGAGTCTTGGAAATGAGCTTGGTTCTGGAAACAGGAACAAATCACCTAGTAATAACTATTTTCCTTATGCTGAGGCCTTCCACGTGTGTGCAGGATCAGAGTACCGAGATAATATTGCAGACTTCAGCCTGAGCACGTTAGAAGTCACAAGGAGGAAGAAAGGCTTTTAGTAATAATAATACCTCCACGGTATCACCACAAGGAGATAAGGCTTTTCCTGTTTTCTGCTCATTGAAAATGTTGTTATACTATAATGAATACAACATCTGTTAGACAGTCTTGGCTCAGCAGTACTGTACACAGTTGTTTTCCTACATGCCATGAATTTCCTCTGTGACATTTATTGGGCAGCCAAAAATATATTTTTTCCTTTAAAGTAGATCCATTCCATTTACATCAGCCAACGCTGAATCATTTTGAGTTAGAGACTGTAGAAGGCAGGTATGGTGGATGACATAGGTTATTGGAAGGAGGAGCTCAGTCTGACAGCTAAAAGTGCAACTATAATGCTTTTATAGCTGGAAAAAAAAAAGAAAAGAAAAGAAAAAGAAACAATCCTTCTTTTTTTTTTGAGCTCCCCCAAATCTACCTTCACCTTCAGACCAGAGGGTTTTTCATAAGCAGGCAGCACTTAGTCCAGCCTGGGCATTGGCTGTAACTTGGGTGGAGTGCATTTATTTAGTCTTGAAGAAGAGAAGAAATCAGGATGAGGCACATAAGACTCTGACACTGATCCTATTCTGGGCAATGTCCAGGGTGTGGAAGTTCATTGTGCTACATGGCACTTTTTTTTTTTTTTTTTTTTTTTGCCTGCTTGGGGATGGGTCAGTTACATGACCTGCTTTTCATTTGCTTTGCTTTTTACATTCTTTGCTTGAACTGCCAGAGGATGATGCAAGTCATAATCCTTCTCAAACCAGGAGCTCAAGGCACTCTGGGTGTTCTTTAAGGTATCTCTTGCAGGTCCTTCTCTTGTAGCTACAAGCTGTTGCCACAGAGATTGGTAGCAGTGTGTGGAGAATAAGGATGGGATGAAGAGCAACAACCCAAATTAGGATACATTGAGCTTGACTCATTGACTGCACTCAGCTGGTTACCTCAGGAAAACCCGGGCTTAGTGAGACTGTCAACTGATTTACAGCATCTTTGCTTTAACTCTTTCCACCTCGCCATCACATGCACATATTTTAGGAAATGGAGACTTTTATGTGGGAAAACAACAGGTCTGAATCCAGAAGGGTGAATATCCACAGTGTAAAGAAGAATGTAAAAGTCATGGAGCACCAGTGAGATCCCAGGAGTTACTGTGTGCATTCAGTCAAAACCAAAGCTGAAATGCTGAATATCAAGTACAGTGAGTTTTTCAGTCACCTGCAGACAAGACATACAGATAGTCTGATAATTTTGAACAATAAGCACGTGCAGGCAAGTTGCAAAGGCCACAATAATGCCCATATGTATAATGGGCAGCATCTTTGAAAACAGATTGTCCCTTGTAACCAAGAATCTTGAAGATTAAGCTACTTAAAATGAGTAAGGTTGGAAAACTCATCTTCCTAACTGAGATAGGGACAAAAAAGGTGTAATATTTAATATATTTGCTGCTAGAGAAGACTTTCTGAATGTTATCAACTTTACTCAGGTGCTTTACAAGTACAGTCAAGCCTGTGAGGTATGCAGAAACCTTTTTGTCAAAAAGTACTAGCTATTCTCCATTATTCTCAATTGCTAAATCATATTTGAAAATGCATTCATGTTGATTTAATATTGTTTTTAATATGAATGTTCAGGTACATATGTACTGCACTCTATGGAACGTGAGATTCCCTTTCTTAAAGGATAATATTTGATTTATCCTGTTTTTTTTACAATAAGTTTGCTGCTGTGTGAATGCATCAGGACAAGACAGTTTTGTATGTTAGGCCCAGTAGAAAAAGAAGAGTGTTATGCCATTACATTGTGAGGAATGCTGACAAAGAAGAGCTTATACTCTAATACCCACATAAATCTATGGGCCTGGACAGAATCCACCCCAGGGTGTTAAGTGACTGGCATTGTTGCAAGACCACTTTCTACTGTATTTGAAAAGTCATGGAGATCAGGGGATTTCTCTGATGACTGGAAGAGGGCAAATGTGATACCCATCTACCAGGAGGGCCCAAAAGAGGACCTAGGAAACTTAGGCCCATTAGCCTTACTTCGATCCCTGGGAAAGTAATGGAACGACTCCTCCTAGAAACTATTACAAGCCAAATGAAGCAGGTGATTTGGAACAGCCAGCACAGATTTACCAAAGACGTATCACACCTGACAAACTTGATCATCTTCTACAACAAAATAACGTTTTCTGTTGACATGAGGAGAACTGTGGATGTCATTTACCTGGACTGCAGCAAAGTGTTTGATGCCATTTCGCACAGCCTTCTCCTGGACAAACTGGCAAGACACAGACTGGGTGGGTGGTATGTGAGATGGGTAGGAAATTGGCTCACAGGCCACACTCATTGGGTGGTGATCAATGTTTTTTGCAGGAAAGACCGAAGGAGGTAGGTCTTTTCTCCCTGGAGAAGGGAAGGCTCAGGGAGGACCTAATAATGGTATTCCAGCACTTAACGGGCATCTACAAGGAGGATGAAGACTCTCTCTTCACATGGAGCCACACGGAAAAGACAAAGTACAATCGGTACAAGTTGCACCAGGAGAGCTTTTATCTCAATATAAGAAAGAAATTTTTTACAGTGAGAACAATCAATCACTGGAACAACTTTCCCAGGGATGTGGTAGATTCCCCATCACCAGAGGTTTTTGAGATGAGATTGGCCAAGGTACTAGGTAATTTAATCTCATCTAGGCTCCCTTTCCCACAAAAGATTGGACCAGAAAATCTTTTGAGGTCCTTTCCAACCTGGGCTGTTCTATGATTCTATGATACTAGAAGTGGTTTGTCTCCCAGATTGAACAGGTACTTTCTCCACAAACCTTTGACCTAGTGAGCAGTCAAGTGGCGATCTTCTCACTCTTCCTTCTGACTTGCTTTTTCTGTACAGTCAGTAAATATGTTATTGTCTGACCTGAAAACAGAAACAATAAAAGATTGAATATTTGTGGTAATTGTGTTTTAAGTGTTTGAGGGTTAATTTGAATAAAGTAGTATTGATGATTTAGCCATGATGAGAGTGTGAGGCAAGATTAGTAGGGACAAATAGTATTTTAGCAGTCTAACTGATATAATGATGGAAAATGATAAAGTGTTGACCATAAAAGCCCTTTCTCAGATCTCAATATGAGAAGTCACAGGATATAAACACTGATGTGAAAAAAAGAATTTTTCTTGTATCTTCACGGTTGCTAGTACACAACTTCAGTATAAGCCCTGAGGATCCATAAATTCAAGTGTCCTTTTAATACCACTCCTCACTTCCAGCAGATAGCTGAAAAAGGGAGTGGAAATTGGATTTTATTGAGATAGGAATTCTGTAAAATAAACACCAGATGGAGCCAGAAAACCATGCATTAAAATTTCTGTTTATGTTTTATTATGTTTAATCCTTAGATTTTTGTTTCAGTTCTACCCATTTTCTTTTATTTGCCTTTGTAAAATATCTTTTATGTAATCTGTGATGTGGCTGAACAGTTTCTGAGGAACTTTAATTATCCAGGTCTTTTTTTGTCTTGCCATGGAGACATGCGCCATTTTAGTACACAATAGATATAGAATGTATTACACACATAATACGTATAGAACAATATAAAGTAAGAAATCAGAATTGCAGGTCAATCAGCTTATCAAAAACTTACATATACCAAGTATAATTGCCTACCTTAAAGAAACTAAATAGCCTTTCAACTTGCATCTCCTCAAATCTTTTCCAGTGGAGGTGCAATTTATTGTTAATTTAAACCTGTTGAAAACATCTTTTTCAAAATAACTTCTACTCCCTCCTCTCTCCTCTTAGATGCAGTATCCCAAAGATCTTATGGAGTTCTCGGATCAATAGCCTCATGTATTTTTCACAGAAAAAGAGAAGGTATCACTGACTCACTCTGTGAGCCTGAAGTTAAGGCCAAGTTTTTAAATGTAGTTACTGACTAGAAGAGATTGTTGGTTTATGGTGGTTCATACTGACCCTTTGAAAGTTTAATTTTTACACAGAGCACTATAAGATTCTAAGGTAATTCCTCACAGTACAAAATACAGACAGCTGGCCTAATTCAATTCAGAAAAAAAAAAAAAGTTTGATAAGTAAAAAAAAATGTCAAACCATTTACTTTATAAAAAAAAAAAAGAGTTTGTTTTTGTTTTTGTTTTTTTGTAGAAAAAAAAGACATTTTCCTCATAATGTATGTGAAAGGATTAAACACTTTATTATGTTGGCTCTACACTTGAGTCTGCCCAGCTCTGTGTCAAAGATTTGTCAGGGGCAGAGAGAGCATCAGACCTCAGATGCCCTGTGAGTGGTCCTTTCTGCTGCCCCAGTGATAATGGGCTGTCAGCAGAGCCACAGCTGGAACAGGGAGACTGTCAGGCCCCTCTGCTCTGCTCTTGTGAGACCCCACCTTGAGTACTGTGTTCACATGTGGGGCCCCCAACATAAAAAAGACATGGACCTGTTGGAGAGAGTCCAGAGGAGAGCCACAAAATTAATCAGAGGGCTGGAGCACCTCCCCTATGAGGACAGGCTGAAAGAGTTGGGGTTGTTCAGCCTGGAGAAGAGAAGGCTCCGAGGAGACCTAATAGCAGCCTTCCAGTACCTGAAGGGGGCTACAGGAGAGATGGGGAGGCACTCTTTATCAGGGAGTGTAGTGAGAGGACAAGGGGTAATGGGTATAAGCTAAAAGAGGGTAAATTTAGACTAGACATTAGGAAGAAATTTTTCACTGTGAGGGTGGTGAGAAACCACCAGAGGTTGCCCAGAGAAGCTGTGGATGCCCCATCCCTGGAGGTGTTCAAGGCCAGGCTGGATGAGGCTTTGAGCAACCTGGGCTAGTGGAGGGTGTCCCTGCCCATGGTAGGGGGGTTGGAACTTGATGATCTTTAAGGTCCTTTCCAACCTAAACCATTCTATGATTCTATGATCACCCAGCCCAGGGGTCTTTAGAGGTTTCCCTTGCCCTAAAAGTTCTCTTTTCCAGAAAAAGGGGAAACTTTAGAGTATGAGAAGCATGAGCCCCAGGAGAAAGAAAGAAGACAAAACCTACAGAAGGTCCCTGAGCATCAGGGCTGAAGGGCAGCATGACTCCCAAGTCAGAATAGAGAGATTTGCAGTCTTGGGGTGATACAGCCCCACAGGAGCCTGGTCTAGCTTCATTGAAGATTGTTTCTCCATTTTTCAATAAAATGAGAAATTGCTCGTTACTCCGGTGGCATGGTCTGATGTTGAATGTCCTGATTCAATCTATGAATCTAAAAATCTAAGACTTGTCCCTGTTCAGAGTAACCCCAGAAGTTGCTTGGCACAAAGGGAGGGACTCAGAGGGACTTGAGAACTAGCTATAAAAACATAAATACCAGCTGAATCTTATTTATGTGCAAAGTATTAATAATGAGATGCACCTAAAACAAACCAAGCATGTGAATTTCAAAGAAATTCTTCAGAAAAAAAAAAATAATTCAACTTAACATTTTTTTCTTGTGGAGGCATGGAAATGTGTTTCCTGACCAATTCAGCCATTCGTTCCACCCTAGCATTGCAATTTAATTCTGCATTTTTGCAAAAGGGCATTTGCAAGTTCTATCTATGAATTTATCATATACCTTTGAATTATGTTACCCAGTGATGTACCCTTAACACAGCCTACGGATGGTTCTAATTTACCTGCTTAATATCTGACTACACACCTCAGGGGCTCTATTTTCTCCCATGTAAATGGCTCTACTTTATCCTTTTCTCTCCATTCCTTCAATACATGTACATGTGTAGGCAACTTATAGTTTAACTTGGACTTGCTTAGCTTTCCACTGTTTCACCGTGAGGTCAGGGAGGCAGTGGAGCAGGTTGCCGAGAGAGACTATGCCATCTCCATCCTTAGATGTTTTCAAGACTCAACTGCATCAACCTGCCCTGATCAACCTGGTCTAAGCTCAGAGCTGCTGCCTGGAAGTGGAGATTGTACTAGAGACCTTCTGAGGTCACTTCCCACTTGAATTATCTTAACCTATGATTTTACTATTCTTCCTATTTATATCCACTTGTTTATTTCTTCTTCCTTTTAGTGTAGAAAACAGATTTTTCAGTCTTACCAAGCCTTGCATCCAAAAATGGTGAAATAACCATCTAGACTGCCAGGCAATGTAGAAAGCTTTCCAGTAACAGTTATAAATAAAGAAAAACCCCAAGCCCAAACGACTGATAATTTCATATTTAGGTAGGGTAATGGAATATCTTGAATGCAAATGAATCATGGTCTTAAGTTTTTCCCTGAAGCTACAAGATCTAGAAATGTTCTCTAAAGAGCTCCTCCCCCAGCAAACTGGATGTTCACATGATTGCATGCCCCTGGGACAAGGAATTCAAGAACACTAAAGGCTGAGTCAAGCAGGAAATTATTGAGCAATGATACCTTTCAGCTCTGACTGCTGGGCTATGGCCTGAGAAGGGCAGTGATATGAGAAGGACCTTTATTCTCCTGTAGTCACAGAGAGGCATAATTGCATGAGCAGATAATAGACATGTAATGAATTTGTCTCTGTGCCAGACCTGCAGAGGGCATGAGTGCCAGTCTTGGAGATTTAGCTGGCAGTTTCAAGCTGTAGCTGTGCATGCAGCTGTGGGTGCTCCTGTTTCAGCCCCTCACGTGCTGATTTAGAGACAATCACCACAATCATATCAGATGTGAGACACTGGGAAAATAGCCCCGTCACTCATAGGATGACAGCAATCATCAGCACACCAATTTTCTGAAATCGCTTTTCAGAACAGCACTAGAGCTTTTTAAGAATTCATGTCCTATCAAATGTGCAGGAAAATGAGCAAAGGAAAACTGTTATTTATAGCTAAGCTTTCTTGCTACTGTTAGGGTCCTGAGTGCACCAGCAGGATCTGCAGTCTCTGCTGGAATTGCCAGGGTTGTGAGAAAGAGAAACCTGGGAGAAACCTCAGTGGGTGCCTCTGGACCTTGGCTCAGGGGCTGCACAGGGACTCCAGTCCTTGGTCCTGTCCAGAGCAAGGCTGCAGCCTGGTCACTGCCAGATCCCTGCCCCACTAGGGACTGCTGGACCACCACCACTCTCAGTGCCCGGCATCTTCCCCTCACTCGTGAGCAGCCTACTCCCCTGCTTCTGGGGTACTGCTTTGTTTTAACTAGCCAGGGTGCAATCCCTTGTTGTTAAGAGAGAAAGGAAATAAAGGAACTTGCCTGAGCAACCTTCATGAAAGAAAAGTCACTGCCTTCAGAACAGCTATAAAAAGAAGACATATGTGATATAATTAAAATAAATTATTAGAATGTGTCTGGCAGAACACCTGAGTAGTGACCTGAGATTTAAGTATAGCTGCATCTCTCGATGTGAGTGGGGAGAGTGTTTCTGGCATTGGATGAGTGTTGGTCTCTCTGGTGAATACTCCTTGGTGTGGTGTTCTTTGTCGCAGCTGCTTCTCTGGCAGAAAAGCAAGCTCAAAAAAAGCCTTGGAGGTGAACTCAAGAACTCACTATTCTCTTTAGTGCAGAAGAGCTGCATGTTTTTTAAGGCCATGTTAAACAATACTGTCATTTGGCATAAATCTGTGCTGGGACTGGAAAGGTCAGTCCTTATTGTCTCTGCCCTAGAGCAGATGAAGATCAGGTCCTACTTAACAACCTTTTTTTTTGCTTAGGTTAGTTCTTCACCTGACCAAAAAGTACCAGCAAGAAGCAGGCATCTGTAACAAGCAACTGTACTAAGAAAGCCTGTACCATCCTTTTAGTGATAATATGGGTTTATTTAATATCACCACAGGTTCTGAAGTTCTTAAGCATGCTTTCTGGTGCTAAGGTGTTGCTGGCTACTAAAACAGTAAAACATCACAGTGATATTAGCTGGTGTCCTGGTTTGGGCTGGGATACAGTTAATTTTCTTTTTAGTAGGTAGATTAGTGCTGTGTTTTGGATTTAGTATGGGATTTGTTGTGTTAAGACTGTTGACATCGTACTGATGTTTTCCGTCTGTGCTAAGACAGTCAAGGACTTTTCAACTTCCCATGCTTTGCTGTTGTGCAGGTGCACAAGAAGCTAGGAGGGATCATAGCCAGAGCAATGGACACACAACTACTGGCTCAGGATTTGAGTATAGGTTTAAGATTGAGGCCCAATTGACCAAAGGGATATTCCATACTGTATGACATCATACTCAGCATAGAAAGCTGGGGGAAGAAGAAGGAAGAGGGAGACATTTGGACTTATGATTGATTGTCTTCCCAAGTAACCATTATGAGTGATGGAGCCTTGCTTTCCTGGAGATGGCTGAACACTTGCTTGTAGATGGGAAGTAGTGAATTCCTTGTTTTGCTTTGCTTGCGTGCACAGCTTTTGCTTTACCTGTTAAGAAGTCTTTGTCTCAACCTATGAATTCTCTCAGTTTTGCTCTTCTGATTCAATCCCCCATCCCACTGCGGGGAGAGTGAGGGAGCGGCTTTCTGGCGCTTGTTGCCAGCTCAGGTTAAACCACGACAGCTGCTATCTGAAGATGCGTAACCCTTCTTTCACACGTGTTCAAGAGTCATCCAGAGCTTCTGGAATTAAGATTATGATATTATATATAAGTAAAACCCATGAAAATGAAATATCATATTGGAATTACACAGTTATGATCAGTAGATGGTGCTCTATTCCTGAGTAAGAATTTAAGAAATATTTTCCAATTATCAAAAATATTATAAAAATTTTTCAACTTTTTAATCCACAGTTAGATAATATTTATTAAAAATTAAGTTTCAAACACTTTTTTTTTTCTTTCCAAAAGTCACTCCAGATTTTCACTGTATTGCATAGCAGACAGAGAGACACTGGTTTAACTGACCCACTTCATTAAACTTGGTGGAATAATCTAATTATGGTGCTGCACTTTACCAACCAGTTCTTCAAAAAGAATGAGATTATCTGTCCAGATTTTAATTATCTCTCCTCTTTCTATTGTATGTTTTTTTGTTCTGCTTTTTATTAAAAAAACTCCAAACAAACAAAAAACCCCCACAGACAAAAACCCTTGTATGGTCTGATGATATTTTCATTGAAATAATTTATTCAGTTTATTAAAATAATCTGAATGAATGTAGAGATTAACTGTAGGGTCAGAATATTTTACTACCTGTTCTCTTTACAGTAGGAATGTCAAAAAGAAGTGATTGTTTAAAAGTACTCTCAAAATCAGTCAAAAACTCTTGTCTTAGAAAAACTTCCAGGTTTGCACTGGGAGAAGTTCAGGTGACTTCATGGGATGAGTCACAGAAATCATGCCTTTACAGGACTGTGGCTCTAAATATTTAATTAATCTCTGATACGAGAAAATCAACAGTGCTGCTTTCTGCTGAGCCCTGTTTATATTTCTTTTTTAGTCTTGAAATGAAAATGAAAAACCTGCACACATCACACAGAACTGAGAAACCCCACTTACTTGATTACAGTTATTATTCACTTTCTTTCTGTCTTTCTTTGATGACTGTCATATTCACTGGCAAGCAATCGGAGTTCAAATGCTTCCACTTACCAAGTTACCAAGACATTTTGTGCTGGCACTTCCCAAGTTTCCCTCACTGAACAAGACAAACTATTCATCTAAATCTGGGAAGCACAACTTGTACGAATGCTTTTTAGCAGCCCTGACCCTGCCTGCTTCTGGGAGCCTCCGAGTCGTCCTACCGGGGAATTATAACCCCACAACATCTCAAGCCTTCTCCTGGATTTGGGGTTTGGGATAAGTATTTTAAAGGAACCCAGGGAGGATTTAGAGTTTCAATTGCTAGTAAAATCCAAAAGACTTCAGATGCCTTTGTGAGTTGCTGGTCTTAACCATAGAAGAGCTTGGGTATTTAATGGCTACTCTCATTCTCATCACTATAGTGTATGAGAAAGCCAGCATCTGAGGCTAGAAAAAGGAAGGAAAGTGAAAACCACTTTTAGTGAAAAACTCAGGCACTTCTCAAATTCCTGTAAGGATATTTTTTCCCCATAGTTTTAACGTTTGATTGATAATAATTATTTTTATCCCATGGGATCTTCAAAAACATCCTAAATGTGAAGACATCTTGACCTCTTCCAGCTGTCCAGTGTATGCCAGGTCTCATGTGACAGATGTCCTTATAGAATAGAAAATTTACAAGAATTTAATAAAAATAAAACAAAAAGTATGGAACTCATACTACATACAAAATTTTTCTTACAATGATTTTTTTAATCCTTTGAATGATTCTTCTGTTTAGGCCAATGCAATGTTACAGGGAGTATACAAATCACTGTGGTTTCAGACAGCTAAAGTCAAGGATATTGTAAGATATGAGACTCTAGCTTAGGCAAAAACTTTTTTTTTTTTTTTTTTTTTTTTTTGCCAGATTGATCAATGTAGGATCAACTCCATGGTCTATACTTGTCTGCAAGATGTCATTTCGAACAGATTATTTAGTTCTGTTTCAGTAACTGATGCTCCCGCTTTCGTAGATTCATTTAGACGTGAAGAATGAGATCCTTTGCTTCAATAGCGTAACTTTTTAAGATGGACTGATAGATATGTCTCTGTTACACTTGGGAGCATTGCAGCTGCATAGGTCGTAAACTCTGTAGATGAGGATATGTGAGAGACTTAAAAGCCTAACACCAAATTGTGAAAAGCATTAGGCCTTTAGGGCCAAATTTACAAATGTTATGCCTTGCTTTCTGAAAGGTTGCTGAAGTAGCAAACTGAGATGATCCAGTTGACCCTAACTTCTCTCTGGTAGTCTTTCAAGAAACATCAAGGCCAGCTCATGCTTTCCACGAACAGAGACTGTTAGTCACACTGTCATATTTGTACCCTATTAAAATAACATACCATGTTCATGTATAAGTGTCATGTAAGCCTTATATAATATTGTGTATATCTTAACATGGTGTAAAAATCTAGATGAAATTAGGTAACATGCTCTAATGATTCTGAATGGGAAGAATTTTCACTCCCAAGAGAGCATTTAAAATATCTTCTTTTTTGTTTCATATTGAAGCATCTGTTGCTGTTGATATTTAATTTCTGAATGGGAGAGGAATGAGTAAGCTCAGGGATGAATTGCTATGTGTATTTGATTCTGTGTTCTTGTGGGAGGCTACACAGAGGTGTCTTAAGGGCTTTGTGAAGTGCAATTGTGTTGTACAATGTATACTAGTTTTTGCAAGTCCTTATCATAATGTTCCTGACCTCTACAAACTATTGTAGGCCAAAACTAGCATATATTTTCTGAACGCATTTTTCTTATTTGCCACAGGAGAAAAAAATAGAGAGACCCAAGTGCTCCAGCTTCACCTAAAACACTTCATATTGGTTATGGGTTTCAACAACACATACGGTCAGGTGCTCTCTGTCTGATCCTGTATGGCAATTCTTACATATTCGTGCTTAGTATCTAAGTGGGCAATTTGGCCTGGCTTTTTGCTAATTTTGCACTGCCTGTTTCAGGAGATCATGACAGGTCCTGCTGTTTTTCAGGCAGATCTCCCTTCAGAATTCTGTTTGCAAATGCTTTTTTGATGTTTTATTACATGAAAGCAAAAGCTATTCTTTAGATACAAAGATCTGTGCTTCTTGAGAGGCATCTTAATATATTGGTAGTAGTTGTGAGTTCTTTTCACATTAATTCATGTCTTGCTACTTAGATTAAAGCAAAGAGGTTCTAGCAACATCTATTTTAGAGGGAGTATTAATAAACAATGTGATAGTTAATGAGCATGAGGATGTAGACTTGAATAACAGGTACGAAATGCATGCTCCTGTTGCCTTAGTAACCACTCGTTCCCCACTGAGGATTTAACCCAATAGTCAATGTAAATTTAACCCTCAACTATTCAGCTACTTCCCTATTATGGTGAATGGAAAGAATTCCTAGAACCTGAATAAAATTACTGGAAGAAAATGTAGCTAATTTGAAACGTTAGAGCAGATCTTCAGCTCTTTTCACTGTTCACCTCTTAAATACCCTAAGGACAAGACACTTTCCCCTACCCTTTTTGTTTAAGAACTCTGCACATAAGGGTCAAAAGCCTCATTAAAAACCACTTTATATCTCAGGATGAGTTTCTGTGGAAACCCACAGGTAAACAAGTACCTTTCTAAGGTTACTGGTGCATGTTTAGTGAAGTAGTTAGCAAAAAAACCCCATAATATTCTTTTCCCCTTCCTGTGTCTTATTTGCACCAAATAGCTACCTGCACATATAATCCACATAATCATCATGAGGAAGGATAGCTAGATGTGTACCTCTTCCACTTTTTAGCATCTTACTTCAGTGCAACCTTCAACAAACACCAGCTAGCTGTAGAAATAAAACAGAAAAAGTGCATGTAACTACCGGTAAAAGCAAAGACAGTCTTACTGTTAGAAAGTAACTCGTGGATCTCCTTCTCCCTTCTGACATTCCCATATGGTGACTGTGGAACCAGGAACACTTTTCAGTTTATGCAACAGCCTCTCCTCTCTTTCTCCTCTCAGACAGATTGCCAGGGAGAGAAAATCCCAGCAGCCAGGCCAAAAAGGGTCATGCCAGGTCTGGGAGGCTGGGAACACCAGGAGCCCAAGACGGCAGTAGACACTGCAGAGCACACCGGCCTCTCAGTACAGGCGTAGCCCAGGGTAATTTAATGGTCCCTCTCTCCATACATGGGTGCCCAGGCAATTATCCTTGCAGCTCATTCCAAAGCTAGCTCTAATTATTGTGGTTCACATCTGCTGAAGTGTGAAAAGAATTAAGTCAAAGCTTAAAGTAAGAAACAAAGAAAGAACCAAAGTGTTAAAGCTGCAGTTGGAGCTGCTTCTGTACTTAGGGAATTTTTCACAGTACACTGTAAATCATGTCTTAAAGATATAAAGGGAGAAAGGGAATTAAACTGCCCTTCTTTCACGTCTTCTTAAACTTTCCCCTAAAAGACCTGATAGCAAATGAGCTCCACAGAAGTAAAATCTACACTAGAAATTTGTGCTGGCATTGCTAAGGGGTATGAGGAGGTGTGATCCCTGAGCAAACAGACCTGTGCTAGCAGAGGAACCTCGGTAAGAAGCAGTTACGTATAGGAAAGACACATTTCCATGTGTCGCAGGTTGCACTGTATGAAGTGCATCTGCTGGAGCTGTATTGCTAATCAGAGCAGTTTGCATCAGTATACCCCAGAATCAGTGAAGCCTCACTAGACGCTGTCCTCTTATTTAGCTTTTACCATCTGTATCTTTTCCTTTCAGAATCTTGTTTTGGTGTTTCAAAAGTTTTATTTTCCTTCTGTCTAAAACACTCAGAAGAGCACAGCTGTGTCATGCCACACGGCCCTCTTAAGGCTGTTGATGTGCAGCAACATATAAACCAAGTTCATTTTGAATGGTCTATTGAGTTGATGGCGTTTTTTTATGCTTAAACACAGTCTTCAGAAAGCCTTGACACATCTTTATAGGGCGAAGAGTGCCTGCTGAGAAAAACAGTATGTAAGCACGAAATGAAAACTTACATGACTATGCGGGAGCAGAATTGCACAAAGGGAAGAAGCACAGCTGAAAAGGCCTCTTTAATCCTAGTGCTCGCTAATTCTTCAGTGTAATATATAATTATTTTGCATGCAGTGTATTATTTGTTATGTGAATGCCTCAGGACAATCTAAATGGTTTTCGAAGTCCCATTCCACTTCAAATAAAAAGGCCCATAGAAACAGCAGAAAAATAAATGAAGTATGTGAATAAGTCTTATTTGGAGAAATTATTTTGTTGCTGATGTTCATAAATTATCTTTGACTTTCATTCCAATTAGGCCTTTTTCTCCCATCATTATCTCCATTCCTTCTGCCCGAGGATCCCAGTTTGCCCTGACCTTTCTACTGCAGTGTTTCTGCCTCCTTTACTCCTTGGCACAGGTTAAAGCCTACAGCTCAGAACCCTGCTGCAAAACCCCGGCTGCAGCCTACACAAAAAAACCCCCACATTCCTCCCTAGTATTTAATATGTTTCTTCAAAGTAAGACAGTAAACTAGACACAGGCAAAGTACCATTTGCAATGCTTTTTTTTGCACAGTCAACAGAAATGGCTACGATGCTTTTTGTTCTTTTTGTGGTCTTTCATTTCTTTTTTTCAATCAGACCCATCTATCATTGTATTTAAAGTGGAAGAAGAAAAACCTGTTTTGAGGAACCCACACAGTTGTAGTCATGAGCTCTGCAGTCTAGTAAAGCTCTTCAACACAAGTTTAAGTCTGAGACATGAGCTCAAGAACTTGTCGTCAGGGGCTACTTCCCACTAGCTTATGAGTTTACAAAGAGAGAGGAGCAGCCAGATTTGAATGTTTGGCTTTAGAAGCAGGGCTCGCATGCTGTGGAAGTGTCATGGGTAAAGGTGCTGAAGAACATCCAACTCCTTGTATAGTCAGGAATGGCTTAGGTAGCAAGGGTGCTGAAGGGGCACTACACCTTATCTCGTGCTTGTGTTTGCAACCTATCCTTTGCAGTAGTGTCACCATCCATTTGGTCCTGCAGTGAACTGGTTCAAAAATTAAAACAGGCAAAACTAAATCAGGCTTTTCCTCCAGGGCCAGTTTTCATTTGCTTTTGTTCCCTGAATCAGGTCAAAGGATCAGAAAGGTGGGAGCATGCAGACAGGAGGAAGAGAGAGATGGTGCCACATTAGAATAGCTTGAAACTGTCGTGGAACTGCACTGTTAGGCACGGTTGCTCTCATCCTTAGCAGAATGCGGACCAATCTATGTTCTATTTCTTTGATTCACTGGTAAAATAATGTGATGGAGGGAGTGCAAGCATTATAAAATCAGCCTGATGAATTCCTGCACCCCTCAGCCCCACAATTACATGGTGTAACTGATTACTGGATATAAAAAGCTCTTAATTTCTTGGAAAATGTGCGTATTGAAAAGAAGATACATTCACACATATGTTCTAATCTCACTCTGTTTACTTTTCATATCTTGCAACAAAGAGAAGTTGTGCTGTTGTTAGGTTGTTAGTAGCAGAATTTCAAAATGCTTTTGTGTCTACAGACTGCGCATCTGTTGGCTGTCAGGTATTATTCAGGTTCCTTTTTGCTTTGAGAGAGGTGCATGACAATGTTTTAAAAAATATCAAATAACCATCCTGCAATAAAGCTTCTGATGAGCATGAAAATCATTAGGCCAGACAGGCGGGTAGTTGTTCAGGGTCTGCTAGAGTGGGAGTGTGAAAAGGAATTGGTGAATAGGCTCTTAGATCCAGAGGGAGAGTTTCTCTTCTCTCTTCTTCTTTCCCCTTGTATTTCTGAACCTCAGAGGAAAAAACACTAACAGCATGAAAGTTAGCAATATTGGAAATGTTGTGGAGAAAGCAATGCTGAAGGGTACAAATGCAGCTGACATGAATGCATTTAAAACTCCCATTATAGATCGCTGAGTTCTTTGGGGCAATGAAACCTTTCTGTGCTCTCTGTGCGAGTGCTGTGACCTGATAAGACTTCTAAATTGTGACACAATGCCAATGGAAAGAAAAGATAAGTGCAGCGAAAAGCAGTAAAAACAGTGCCACTGACACAGGCTTTTCTTTTGAAATCGAGCTCATGCCTATTATTTTAACTAACTCATTCTAGTGAGAAATAGCTGTAAAAGATTTTCAGTCCGTTAACATGAAATATTTTTCATCAGCAAATGTCAATACACTTCATGACGAAATGATTGACATCATTTTGCAAATAAGGAAACTGAGGCACAGAGGAGTAACAGAGTTTGATTCAGGGTCACTCATCTCTCTGACAGTACCACAGTGAATACAATCCAGGAATTGGGAGGCTGAAGCCAACATTTCCTGCAACATTATCTTATTTGAAGAGTATATGTGTATTTGTACCAATAGATGCACACACATATATATACAAACACATATACTAACAGATATTCTAGAAATATTTTGAAATATAATTCCATGCTATTCCATACTAGTAATCGTCTTGTCAGGAAGGCATTGTGCACAATTTACCAAAGAAGGTTCAGAATAATCTTGTCTCTAATCACTTTCACCTTTGTAATCCATTAGGAAAAACATCTCTATTGTGCCTTACATCTTTTTTTTTTCAAGAGACCCTACTGATCTGACAATTATTGATCTTAGTTTGTCTTCCAAATTGCTAATTTGTTTATATGCTCCTAAATAGCTCTAACCAAGTTTCTCCCAGGACTCTGGTAAAATCTGAAATAGTGGTTTTTTTTGTTTGTTTGTTTGTTTGTTTTTTTTAAACTAACATGCAATTTGTATAGTTTTTGTAATAATATTTGATCACTGCTCATCATTTTTTTAAAAAATACTTTAATATAGCAAAGGACAATACCAGCCTATGGGTACAATGACTACTTTTGTAAATGCTGTAACTTACCCTTTCAGCGAACCCATTTAAGTAAGCTGAAGTAAGCTTGCCTAAAATTGTCCCAAGGGAACAATGTGATCTATTTTTTTTATTCTTTAAAAGGTACATTTCCATTATCAGAGAACCTGAAAATTAAAGTCATATTGGCTATTATAAAGAAATAATGACTTAGTAAGTATCAAATGCAAGCCACCAAGTTACTTTTTTCATTCAAGATGATTGCATCTGTTTCAGTCGTACAGGAACACATTTAAGTATGAAACGGTGGGTGGGAAGGTAGTGAGGATGATACAATGGGACCAAGTGTTCTGTGCCACCACTGTAAACTTGCAATTACTTTGGTGAGTAACAAATCAGATTTGTTTTATTTTTCCTGTTATACTTGTCAGGTACTTAATTTGTTGTGATGCTGTTCCAATCCTCTGTTATTTCAAGAGGTAGATCTGATTAGAAGTTTGCTAGCAGTACTTCCACTTGAAATAACATTTTTATCCACTTTCTTTGGATGGTTGTTTATGGTTTCATTAGAAATGGTGGTATATGGTTCCATACTACTGTGGAAGTCAGTCACAGCATAACTTCTCAGGAACTTCTTTCTTCCTGGGGAGATCATGGTTAATATTCAAGGGACTTTTCTAGATTACATATTACAAAAATATGCACTAAAATGAAATACTCGGAGGATAAATTTGATCCTAACATCTACTAGGGATATCGCAAAGACAGATCATCAGAAACTCACATGTCTAGAGCCACCACTGGGTTACCGGAGGCAGATCGAAGACTATCAACCAAGCAAAGTCTGTAGGCGACTGGCAGTGGGGATGTTGGAGGTGGCACTCTTCCTTTTGCTGCAGATGACTGAGTCTGGGATGACTGGGTCACTCAAAGGCACTCAGTTTGCCCTCCTTGGCAGCCTGTTTTCCTTAAGGATCTGCTAATCCCAACTCAGTTCATTGCAGTTTGCTTGTCTTTACTCTCAAGCTGTGAACAACCTCTTAATTTTCATTTTGAAGCAGTAACTTGTTGTGGATTAGACCCAGCCAGCAGTAAGCACCATGTGGCCGCTTGCTCACTCCTCCCCAGCCCCGGTGGGAAAGGGAAGAAAATTGGAAGAAAAAAAGGTGAAACCTCATGGACTGAGACAAGGACAGGGAGGGATCACTCACCAATTACTGTCACAGGCAAAACAGACTCAACTTGGGGAAAAAAATAATTCTATTTATTTATTTATTTATTTAAATCAAACCAGAGTAGGATAATGAGAAACAAAACTAAATCTTAAAAACACCTTCCCTCACCCCTCCTTTCTTCCAAGGCTCAACTTTGCTCCCAATTCTTCTACCTCGTCCCCCCCCAGCAGCGCAGGGGGCAGGGAATGGGGGTTGCCGTCAGTCCATCCCATGATGTCTCTGCCACTCCTTCCTCCTCAGGAGAGGACTCCTCACACTCTTCTCCTGCTCCAGTGTGGGGTCCCTCCCATGGGAGACAGTCCTCCATGAACGTCTCCAACGTGAGTCCTTCCCACAGGCTGCAGTTCTTCATGTACTGCTCCAGCGTGGGTCCGTTTTGCGGGGTGCAGTCCCTCAGGTGCAGACTGCTCCAGTGTGGGCTTCCACAGAGTCACAGCCTCCTTCGGGCACAGCCACGTGCTCCAGTGTGGGGTCCTCCATGGGCTGCAGGTGGAGATCTGCTCCACCACTGACCTTCACGGGCTGCAGGGGCACAGCTGCTGTCTCACCATGGGCTACAGTGCAATCTCTGCTCCAGTGCACCTCCTCCCCCTCTTTTCTTCTGCAGAGTTGTTTCTTTCACATCTCACTCCTCTCTCCGATGCAGGTTCCCAGCAATTTTTTCTGCTCTTAACTATGTTATCACAGGGGCGGTACCATCGTCACTGATGGGCTCAGCCTTGGCCAGCAGCGGGTCCAAATTGGAGCCAGGGAAGCTTCCGGCAGCTTCTTACAGGAGCCACGCCAGTAGCCCATGCTCCCACTACCAAAACACACGCCGCACAAACCCGGTACATAACTTTTGCACACTCGCTGTCTGTCTGATATAAATTTCAATGGCCTTATTACCATCTAGTGGCCAACGTGAAAGAGTTTGCGTCTAAGTAAGTATCGTGTTTTTAACTTGGAAAACCCGGGAGAAAAGGTCTAGCTCCAGAGAGAGAGATGAGTGTATTGCCAGCAACTTAAATGGACCAGAGCTTCAGCTCTCAGACATGCTGTCTTTGGATCTGATTGATCGTGTCTCCATTTTGTCTCTTTGTAACTCACTGTAATGTTACTCCCTGGCAGGTGTTTTGGGTGCTTCAAAAGCACAGGGGGGAGATGGCAAACTTGTTAACCACATAAGTGAAATTCTTCTCTTTACTAGGAGAGCAGCAAGCTAGTCACTTGAGCAGCTAAAACACCAAGGAGCAGGGATGTTCTGTTTCACGTCTAGAGTAAGATCTGCACTTCTGAGAACTGGAGAAGAACAAAGTCTGTGTGCGGAACCTGGACAAAGTAGGAAAGATTCACTGGTTCCTCTGTTCTACAGCACTGGCTTTGTGAAATTCAATCACACAGTATAAGTTGATATATAGAAGATATTTCTGGTATTTTTGAAGTTATATTTATAAAATTATTTAAATACTTTATCTTCCACTTCAGTGTTGTAGCTATTGTTGATGAATTAGAAAATTAATTCTGTAACCCTCTCAGCATGAAGAGAAATGTGAAAATGGGGATACATCCATGAAGCTTCTTCTCATTTGCTGGTCACTCAGAATGCCCCCAGGAATTGTAATAGTGCAAAGGACATCTTGGTCTCAGGAAAAAAGCATAAAGGTATCACCTTCTACGTACACAGTAATATATGTTTATCAAGCCTTTGGATGTGTCAGACTGATGTTTTACCAGGTTTTACTAAGGTCAAAAGTTATCTAGACAATGCTTCATTCATTCTTATGGATAATCTCAGTACTGAGGCTCCTGGGTGTCCAACTGACTTCACATGTGCTTTACCTCCTGCCAGTAATGGTTCATCTATAAAACACGCACTGCCAGCAGATGTATAAAAACAACCGGAGCCAAGAGCCTTGACTGCAGAAGACTTCTCCTCGTTACAGAAAACTGACTGAAGCCCCCAATAATTTCATTCATTACAAGTCTCACTGGTGCAGGCAGACCTTATCTTTATTCTATCAACCTTTGTTGATCCACTCAGAATAGGAGCTGTGGAGTAGTAGGTATCTTGCACTTTTCATTTGGAGTTGTTTTTCTTTCATGTTTTTCCTCTCAGGTTTTCTCTTGAGACAAAGTTAAAATGCACATTGCAATCAAACAGGCTGATACTGTCA